>NC_071272.1:15478537-15603537 GCF_023375685.1 Ictalurus furcatus
GTTGTCGCATAACAGGATGCAACAATGTTCGGCCGGACTACTGTCTTCCCGCCGTTGATACTTTAACTTTCTGGAAGCCATTACTGTATATGTAAAATATATACACCACTTCCACATAGGAACGTGCTAGACAGAAGTAAAGTCACTGGCTGATATTCTACTGGATAAGCAGTAAGCAGTGTTCATGCATAGAGTCTATTGAGTTCTCTTTAGTGGCTTATTATAGTTGGATGGTCAAATAAATACACACCTCATGTCAAAATGCATGTCTGGCCGAGAATTCATGCAAACACAGTCGGTTATGTCTTAAGTGAATGTGAACAGTTGGGGGGAAGGGGAGAATTGGAGGTGTGTCAATACAGTATATTGGATCTGTGCATTAGGTCTTGGATGTGCTGTGATGTGCTCCATCACTTGGAGGTCATTGGATCTGGATATTGGATCTGTGCATTCTAATAAACCTGCTGCTGTCTGTGTCATTAATGTTAATCAAACAATAAAAAACAAAGAGAAAATCACTCATTTGACTGAATAACTTCAGTAAATTTAATAAGAATCACTGTATATGTCACACAGTTAAGTCTATTTTATTTTACATTTAATTGCTTTATTCAATTTCCATAGTATTTCTTACTTGAATACTACTGATGGACCTACCTGAGAAAACATACCGTTATGGTGAAATAAGATTGTAGTCATATCACCCACCCCTAAAGGTGCCAGAAGGTGGAAACCAGTTTTTATAGAACATGTTTGAACTTTTATTTGAGAAATCATTCTGGGAAACCTTTTCTTTTTCCTCCCCCCCCCAGCTCTGAGGATTATCCTGAAATCCAGCGTCTCTTTCCATATGCAGATATCCAGTACATCCCTGATGCCAGTCACTGGATTCATGCTGACAAGCCTCTGGAGTTCATCAGCTCCATTATCACGTTTGTGCAGTCCTAGTCCTCTGACTGACTCACTCCCTAGGTTAAAATTTTTTCTTTTCTTTTCTCTTTTTTTAAAAAAAAAAACAAAAAACTGTATACACATACAGTACTGTGCAAAAGTATAAAGCACTCTATAGATTAAAAAAAATCTTAAAAAATAATGAAATGAGTATCAAAATAATTACTACATTGCGCAGTAAATAAAAGAAAAAGAAAGAAAGAAAAAAAATAATAATTTTGGTTGCACCACTCTCACCCACATGTTGAAATTATTACATTTTCTGTTACCCCAAAAAGTGAAAATGGAGAAAATTATATTTAAATATGATGTTCTAAAAGTTACTTATTTTTATTGATTTCATTCGCGTGGAATTTAATGATTATAAATGCTATGTCTATCTTTATACCCGCCTTTGTTTACATTCTACAGCTGTGTTTGATAAACTGACTCCTTGCCCAACAAGATTTTTGCAGAAAGCCTAGACAAATTTAGAAAGTTTTTCTAAAGTAAAGTACACGTGTCAATACAAATTTCGTCAGAACCAGATTTTCAGCCATGTCAAATGGGTTTTCCCAGGCTGCCACACAAACACGGTCTATTAATTAATATTACAACAAATACAAAAAAATCTCTGTTACATGGAATGTTTTTAAAAGTTTAATTACCATGTAAGGCAAAATTTGATCAGTGAAAAGACCATGTAAGAGAAAATTTGACTACAAATGTAGGGTACCGATGACTATTGCACAGTACAGTACATCCAGTGTATATCCACTGTCTCAACATTCAATCACACTGAATTTGTTGGTTTCTCTCACATACTTTCAGATGACATTTTAAGACATGTTTTGTTGCTTATACTGGAAAATAATGCAGCGTATCAGTAGATTGTAGATAGTAGACAATAGATAGTTTATTATGATGAACTAGAATCTAGATGACCTTCAGGCCTTTAATAAGAAGGCTGACTTGGCAGGGCAATGAACATTTGCTTCTCTAGATCAACGTTAGTTTTCCTTTCTAATCGATTGTCCAAAGATGCCTATGCAATAGTGGCCGGGCTTTTTGGCACTGTTTTTAATCTTACATTAACCTCTCGCTGTCTTACACAAGCACTGAGACCCCACTACTGCAGTAGACATCTAGACATCGTGTTCTGTAGGTACTATTTTTGGAAGTACTACTGTTTCTTGTGAGTTGCCATTTTAAATCTGTTTAAGTAAAGGTGTCAGTTGTGTGCTTGCTTGTTTGCTTTGGTAATCATGAGAAGGGAATATTGTTTTATGCTAAGGTGAATGTTTAAAGCTCAACAAAAGATCAAATTTACACAATTTCCCACTTACTCCAAGCCAAGACATGTTTGGTGTTTGATGCTTGCTTCGTTAGATTTGTAGCTAGAAAGGTAAATGTGACTTATAGACTCTGGTTAAGAACCATGCACATTGATAACAGATGATGTTTTGAGGATCACACAGGTATGTGGAAATACTGACAAAACTGAGCAAAATACAATGCAGTGCAAAGCTCTGACATAACTCTCCCACTAGCACGATACGCACAATACACCTCCGTCACCTCAAGGTTAAATGTGCTAAGAGAAAATAAAGATGCCTGCTAGACAGAAACGATATTTTTAACTTGTGTTGTGAAGAGAGCTCACCACAGCTCATTGCCAAAATGCTTGGCAACAATTTGGTGACACTTTTGAGTTCACAACACAACATACTACATAAACATTTAAACACATACAGTATACTTGTTTGTTAGGCTTAGCCTCTATTAATGCATTTAACAAACTGGCTATATATTATTATAATACATTACAACCACATTATCATTTGTCCACGCCTGCAAACTCATCTAAATCTGCCTCCACCATTGTTCAGAGTCATACAGACTCAAAACATTTCATGAGGGAACATCACAGATCTCGGGGAAAATTGTTCAAACTTCAAAACTTCAATTTTGTCTGAATTAATCTTTTAACCAAAAGTACCATACCGGAGCTATGCTGCCGGGTTATTTACTCTGAAAACTTTGCTTCATCAGTTTCAGTAACATTGTGTTGTATGTGGCCACATGTAAACCTCTGTGAATATGAAAATGTATTTTATATTATTATGTTGAACATATTCACAAATTAGTACTACTGATTAATCAAAGGGAAATATTTATATTTTATGGCTGTTAGTTGTATGTGAACCTTTAGATGTGAACATGTATATGTTTGGAAATGGCCTTTTAGGATTATGAAATATGCTGCACAATTAAACACCAGGTGTCCGTGGTGTGTTTTAACAGATTTAAATCCACATACGTAATAATCATGTAGATCGTTCCTGGTTAAACCACTGAATATGCTGTAGTAGATACATATACTGCCAGTTGTCTGTAATAGATGGATTGTATTGCAAGTGTGAATTCACTAGCAAATATGTATTTTCCCAAATATCTCTCTTGACAAGTAATATATAACTAGTATTATAATTAATTTTTATCTTAAAGAAGTATAATGACTCATTCTTTAGAGTCTAATCAAAGTACGAACAATCTTGGTGTCTTGAAGACAGGTAATTGCCTTTAACCATTACAAAAGCTGTGGACTTTTTTTCCGCAAAGCAGCTTTAATAGATTGTATCTATTTCATTTTAGGATCATATGTGCCCAGTTTTTTTTTCTCCTTTCATTTTCATTCTGAAGTAATATTCATAACATGTTGAATAATGATCTTAATCATGCTATTAGTGAAATACTTGTAACATTACTCTGTTTGCATGGAACATTACAGACCAGAGCTCGTGGTTCTCGTGGAGAAATTCAAACATGGATTATGTTCTCACAATAATGTCTTGGTGTTTTTTTGTAACCAGTACTTAAAGCACAGTACATGGTTCTTTCCTTTGTCACTGATTGTTCATTTTATTTCATCTTACAATGAGGACCATGAACTTTACCCAACTGGTTTTGACAGTTTTCTGGTTAATGTTATTGATGTATAAGATTAATCCAGAGTTATACAGTGAAGTCTTGCACAGAAAATACTGTTGTTGCAAAAAGCAATACTTGGGGCCAAGCTCTTGCACCAGCGCTCATCTGAGCAGGTGAAGTGATCTTGTTACGGTTATGTGTTCTTTATGTTATAAAACTTGATGAGGTCAGTTTGTCTGGATGTTCTTCTCATTGCATGCGGATTGTTTTTTATTTTTATTTTTTGTTATTGTTGTTGGGGTTTTTTTGTGACTAAATAAAATATACAATATTTCAGAACGTTTATGGTATGTCATTTATACTTCATTCAGAATTATGTGTATTGACTAGTTTTTAACTTTGCATTCACGTACCAAGTTGCTGTTTTCATTCCAATTTGTCTCATTGGACTCCACTGTTTACCCTTGTGGGTGTGTCCCATCCAGCTATTTTTAAGATCCAATAAGACATACTAGCAGACAGTCTATTTTGTAGACATGATTTTGTAGACATCAATATAGCACATCAAAACTACAGGTAAAGCAGCAATCACCCAGTGGAAAAGGCAATTCACTGAAGGGAAAAGGACATGTGATGTGAAAGATGTGCATTTGCTTCCCATAGCAGTAACATTTGCTTAGTTCATACTTTATCTAGGTGAACTTTGTCCTGTGAATTCATAAGTTTTGGCTTTGGTATCCAGTAGAAAACAGGGTGGTACTGTGGTCTTTGGTCATTAAAAATGTAGGAACCTGCTAATTAAGTACAACCCAATTCCAAAAAAGTTCAGATGCTTATTTTTCCAGTCTTTTGTTGCCCCGTCCCAATTTTTTTCAGATGTGTTGCGGCCACTTATTTTTTCATTAAAATGGTACATTTCCTCAGTTTAAACATTTGATATGTTTTCTGTCTTCTATTGTGAATAACATATGGGTTTATGGGATCTGCAAATCATTGCATTTTGTTTTTATTTACATTTTACACTGTGTCCCAACTTTTTTGGAATTGGTTTTACTGGTCACACATATTTGCCTCAGTTTTATTACTGTTGCTTGGTGCTGTTTCTTTGATGCTTGATAGTGTGAATGCAGGGTTATGATTGTTTCTGTATACATAGATAAAAGTCAATAAAATCCATTTTATTTTTTAAATCATTAAAAAGTATACATAATTTACAACAGAAGAATTTGTTTGTGCCTATCCAGTATCATTTTGGGAAATGGCACCAGTTCAAAGTAAAACAGAATAATCTGTAGATAAACCTCACACTCACAAAATGACAGACTCAACAGAAGGCAGCATCAGTTGAGTCCTTCAGGGGTTTTTTTGTTTGTTTGTTTTTGTTTTTTTACAATTGTGTAGCTTATTATCAGGGATGGGAGGATTACTTTAAAAATGTATTCCATTACAGTTACAAATTACTTAATAAAAAATTTAATTAGTAACGTAATCCAAGTATCACAATATGAAAGTAATATAATCTGATTACGTTTGGATGACGTCAAGGCCATATATATAAATAAAGTAAAGAGAAAAGCTATATAATCTAAAATACATTTATTTAGACCTTATGTTAGAGCTGTTTGGACTTGTTTTAAGAAAATACATGAATAAATAAAAGACATCACTCTCCCTGATGAGGGTAACATTACATCACAAAAGTTAGGGTGACCATATTCTGGTTTTCCAAAAAGAGGACACCTTTTTTTTGTGTGTGTGTGTGTTCTTTCAAAACAGAATGCAGATTTTAATACACTGAAAAAGCTACACCATTAGCATCACATAAGTATATGTAAAATATTAGATGCCACGAGTGTACCTTCTGCCATCATTGACACATTTGAATGACCATGTAATACAAAGCAATGTGATAACACAAATTTAAAAATGACCTTATATGGCCATGGGCATTGTTGCGACTCAGGACAGTTGTCATTTGCTGCTATTGTCAAGGAATTGTTTGACGCGGTACACAACAGCGCTTCACCTTCGTGTGCTTGTTAGGCTAATGGTTGAGAGGCAGGAATCTGCCCAATACTTGCTTCTAGCCTTTTATAATCGATTCATTGGTGTGCGAGAAGTTGGTAATTACAGAGAGGGGTTAAAGCAATGCAAATATGGTCCCTAACAAAAGCATTTCAGAGAAAAATCTGCATTCATTTCTACCAAATTAAGGCACCAGGAGGTTGCTCATGTAAGCCACGAGTGGCAAGAGAGAACCAGAACTATAATCAAGCAGCTCTCTATATTGTGTTATGTTAAAAGATGAATTTCTTTGGTTTTAAATGGAAAAAAAAAATTAATAAAATCCTGATAGTATTCCCATTTTTTAACTAAATGTGCCTGTAATCTGATTACGTTATTTTTGGACGTAACTGTAATGGATTACAGTTACCAGTTTTTTGTATCCTGATTACGTAACACCGATACATGTATTCCGTTACTCCCCAAGCCTGCTTATAATACAGATAAAAGTTCAGTCAAGAGAGACTGTTTGAAAACTGTCTTCCGTGCTGCTGACTGTAGAGTCCATTGGGGACGGGCTGGGTGACTGGTTGTGGACAGCAGAGGCATGCTGACTGGCACGTCCTCGTCTCAGTTTGTCTTTCCAGCGCTGGGCCACAGGTGTGTTGGGGGACGGCGAGCCAGGAGAAAATGCGCGGCTTAGGACTGGAGACTGGGCTGGACTGGATTGTTTGGAGCGCCTCAGTACATTGAAACCTCTGGGCTTCTTCTGGGCCTGTTCTGCCTGCTGCTGACTCAGGAGCTGGTGGTGAATGATGGTCTGCACATCATCCTGTTAGAAATGCATGAAAATTAAACTGTTAAACCCTATATAACATGCAGCTTGGCACTAATTATTAAACCCTTACATTCTTTAAGAAGCTGAAATTGGAGTGCTCAATGCAGCGCTCTATTTAAATTCAAATTAACAGCGAAGGCAGGGAAGTAAAAAAAAATATATTAAGGAATACTCCAGCAATTTTCAATTTAATCTCTATGTACTACATCTGTAGTGCATGAGTAGACACAAATTTTACGTTTCCTTGTACTGGGGAAAAGAACAGAAAACCTGTTTTCTTAAAATTCACTTAAATGAGAAGGCTAAGGTCAGTTGTTAAGGAAGCTACTAAACGTTTATGCAAAACATAAATTTGAAAGATACAGATCTAAATCTGTCTAATTCATCCTTTAATGGTCGGAATACTTACAAAATAAGAGTGCTACGACTGTATGATTATCAATGTCAAGTGGAAAACTAAACCATCTGAAAAAGCATAAATAACCAGAATTGCTTTTTTATTGTATTGCTCTGGTGCTACACAAGAACAGCTCCACATAAAGTCTCCACATTAAGAGCTTTGTAACAGTCAGAGATAAAGCTGTAACTATACATTTTCAGGACAGCTGACAACCCACGTTTTTTTTTTTTTTTTTAATTCAAAGAAAGAAAACAATTGAGGCTGGTTAGAGAAGGACTGTTTATAAATTCTATTATGTAAGTGACAACACATGAAACTTGTTTCATGGACCTTCCACAGCATTAAACATGGCTATAAATAGATCAAATGCATGGGTTATTCTTCAATAAATGAACTTTTGTAAACGTTGACAAATTGTAATAAGTGGAATAAAACACTTCAGGATGTGCTGTTATATTACATATTACTTTATGGTGGTAATAACTCCACTTCACATCTGGCTGCATCATATCACAGTACAGATGATTACTTTCCAATAAGAGCAAGCCTCGTTGAATTTTATCCCTTATTGACACTTGAGTTCAACACCTGCCCTTAGATTTAGAATATAAGTGCGCTTTTATTAAGCAAAACAGATCTTCTGTACTTTTCACAGTACAGAAAAACATGTTGAAATTCATACCTGTACACACTAGAGACAACAAACTACATATAATGTGGAGAAAGATTAGGTTGAAAAATGCTAGAGTAGTCCTTAAAGATCACAGACTGCATGGGATGCACATTATAAACTACATATAATGTGGAGAAAGATTAGGTTGAAAAATGCTAGAGTAGTCCTTAAAGATCACAGACTGCTGGGTTTTAAAAACAGCGTTAAAAGCAGACCACAGTCCAGATGGCCATTCTGGCTCCAGACTGATAAATCCTGCAGAGACACAGCTAAGTGTTCAAGCGAACTCACACATATTCAGTTAACACTGTGCAGTAATTCTAGGACAATATTTTTTTAAATTTCAGAAATAGGCTTGTGTGATATAAGGATTTAATCGTCCAATAATCAATATTACACTGCAGTGATATGCAGTGACATTTTTTTCTGATGATATTATATTACCAGACATGCCAACCTTTAAACATTTTGCATTGAAGAGCAGTCTTTATCTCCCCAATGTAAAGGGACATGATCCCACTGCCGTAGTCATCTGGAATAATCTGTTTTGAACTTTCTGATATTAATTGAAACACCTGGAATCCCTGCCCCTTCCCCCATGTCACATGTTCTCGGATTTCTTGAGGTCATTAATGCGAAATTACATCTATCATTGTATGTTCGACTTTAGCTAACATTAAATAAGTATATGATTAACATCCGTTAACTGCACTATATGGTCAAAAGTATGTGGAACACCTGACCACCACACCCATATGTGGTTCTTCTTCAAACTGCTGCCACAAAGTTGGAAGCAAACAATTGTCCAGAATGTCTTTTTTTGCTGTTGCATTAAGATTTCCCTTCACTGAAACTAAGCAGCCCAAACATGTTCCAGCATGACAGTACTCCTGTGGACAATGTGAGCTCCATGAAAACAAGATTTACCAAGGTTGGAGTGGAAGAACTCAAGTGGCCTGCACAGAGCCCTGACCTCAACACCACTGAAAAAAAAAAATATATATATATATGTATATATATATATATATATACATATATATATATATATATATATATAATTTCTTTTTTGATGAATTGGAACTCCCAACTGTTCCCCGGGCCTTATCGCCTGACATCAGTGCTGGACCTCACAAATCCCCACAGCTAGTGGAAATCCCCCCAAATCTAGTGGAAAGAAGAGTGGAGCAAAGAGGGGACAAAATCAGAGTGTATGTCCAGCCCCACATGGACTTCGGTCAGTCTTTAACTTATTTATCTGGCACAAGTCTGCCCTACCAAAATATATATGTATAATCTTACATACAATCTTGTTTCAGTTAATTTTCAATGGACTTCATTAGTTTAAAACATAAGCAAGTCTGTAAAGACACACATTCACTGTAACCACAAAGACAGAAAACACATACACACCCACACATCCACCCACCCACCCACCCACACACACACACACACACACACACACACACACACACACACACACACACACACACACACACACAAGCCTGATCACCTACATTTACTATTAATGGTATGTTGTAAAACCTGAACTCCTCACCATTCACTTAAATAATGGTTACCTCCCAGAAACCACTTCTCTGAAACACAAAAGTAGCCTGCAATACCAACAACACGTGAGGCAAAACAAAAATGTCACTGGAGCAGTTCAAACATTTGGACAGGCATGTGTGCGTATCATCATCCAACAGTAAGAGACACATGACAGATGTATCTACATAGTTTGTGTCTTGGAAGCACTATTGGAAACCCTTTCTGCTGGCTTCCACCAGACTCCACCTTGTCTCTCAATTTAAACACGATAACTGTTCTACACAATAACCCACATCCCACACACTACTGACTGCTTTAACACAAACAATAATAGAGCACATCCACATTACACTGTATGAGTGTTTCAGTTTGAAGTTGTCATTTACTGCACTTTGTCATGTGTAACATGTCTATGTATACCACCAGTCAAAAGTATTTGAACACTCAACGTTTTAAAAAAAAATAAAATAAAAAATCACTAAAATTTAAAAATCTAACCAGGAAATAGGTATACATGATTTGCTAAATGTTTATAATTAAATGTTTAGACTTGAATTTATTGGAACTAGATCTAATGTAAACTGAAAAAGCCAAAAATCTATGAAAATTATCAAACACTCAAGCGTGGTGTGTTGAGCCCCAATGCAAAACTTTACTGTTACCACTCTTTTTTTCCTATAAATTTTCCCATAACAGCACATCTTGAAGTGTTTAATTCTTCTTATACCATAGCAATTTGCAAATGATTACACATCATACATCATATCATCAAACACGTCACACTGGCACGTCATTAGATTTCATGTTGTGAATGGTCTGTTCCTCTTATCACTTACATTATAGCATTTATAAACAGTCCTTCTCTTATCAGCAAAAATGCATCGATGCCAACTGTTTAATCAACAATAAAACAAATAAGTTATGTGGCTCATTGTACACAAATATGGCAATAATTAGGAGAATAAATCAGGAGAATAATTAGGAAGCTGTCCATATAAACTCACCTTCCAGGCCTCTAGCTCGATAGCCATCTCCAGTCGCCGCTGCACTGCCTCCAGGAGCTGATTGTTCAGTGACATTAGTTCTGTCTTGCATTTCAGCAGCTCTGACTCCATGGCTTTTTTTCTATCAGGTTCAATTTGTGCAACATGCAAATGTCAGAACTAAGACAAACTCATTAAAAATCGAAACATTTAAAAAATCAGTTTTTCAGCATGTCTGTGGTTGATGTCTTTGAGCATTGACGATTCCACTGCATCTGCTAACTACAAAAACTATTCACTTACTTTGCAAGAGCCTCATCTCGGTCCCGTAGCGCTTGTTGAAATACAGCAACCTCGTCTGTCGTCCTGTCTTTAGCTTTTCCCTGTGAATGATATGAATTTTAGTTATACAAATATCAGCCAAAAATCAACATGTCTGAACTGTCATTAGAAACAAATATCCTGATCTGAGTTCAGGTTAAACGGGCAGGTTTGAGCATGAAATGAAATGAAACGAAATTAAATAATGAAGATGGTGAAGATTTACCTGGTATGTGTGATTGAGAGCGAGTGTGCGTGCAACAGTCTTCAGCTGACTTAGTGCCCTATCCAGTGAGTTGCTCTCAGAAGAAGGATCTGCTGTTGGCTCTGAATCAGTCAGAGGGATAAGCAGCTTTACAATGGACTGAATCTCCTCAGTCACCTGTAGATTAGTAAAGATAAAAATCAAATACGCTGAATCGGAAAATATTAAATATAAATAATCGTTCCAAATATGACAGCTGTTACAAACATCCAAATATGACAGCTGTTCCAAATATGAGAGCTGTTACAAACATCCAAATATGACAGCTGTGGAAAGCTCTCTCTACCCTGTCATTCACAGCAACACTAGTCAATCGTGGGGGCCTGTGAGCTTGTGTATGCAGGCGGTGATAGATGGCATATTTCTCCATGTGTTACACTGCCCTGTGATGCAGCATGAGCAGCAGTTCAAAAAGATTTAGTTGCCTGGTGTCTCTTGTCTCACAGGAAGTATGTGTTAGTCTTCCCTAGTTAGTAGATGTTGGATGGGAATGGGTGACTAGATTGGGGAGAAAAATGCCAAATGAATGTGAGACTAGTGAAAAAGTTGACATATTATATATTTAAGTAGATTTTTTCCAATTCTTCATCTGTTTTTTTTTTCTTATTTTATTTTAATTTATTGTAGATTTGAGAGGCAATATTTGTAGTGATTGTTTAGTTTTAGTTTTCTATTTAATAATGATTTAATAGTAACCCTGCCCTAGATCTAAGAAAACATATTTTTTTGGTTAAATTCTTTTGGTTGGGATTAATTTGAGTGGACATTTTTCTATTGTTGTTGTTGTTCTTGTTGTTGTTTTTCATCTTTTTAAAAAACAGGACAAAACAAAACTTTAATTGGAAAATTGAATGGAAAATGGTACTGAACATGTAAGAGGCAAGATCTTATCATCATATCATAAATAACACATTCAATATGCAAATACTAGGAACATAATACAAGTTGAGATAAAGTGTGTGTGTGTGTGTGTGTGTGTGTGTGTGTGTAGGGATGGGAGCTTCTTTAATTTGCATATTCATAGAACTGGAGTTTTTTGTGCTGAGCAACTTAAGTAATTAAATTATTGGCCGTGTTTTGAGGTCCCAGGCTGTCTGTCTCACCAGTTCTCTGTGTTGACTCCAGACAAGTCCATCCTTACTCTGCTCCTGAAATTTATCCACTTGAGCCTTGAGTTTTATGCTCCTTCGCCGAGACAGTTCAACATCGCGGCGCATCTGCTTTAACTGCAGAACAGAACCCACACAAAGCAAGTCAACAAACACACCTATTTACATGTTACAAGTTCACGAACTTTCATGTTTATCTTCAAGCAGATGACATTATAAACACCAGGATGTGTGCTATCCTTTTAAAAATATGCTTATTTTCAGTGTAATGTGGTTTAGACTTAACCTAGAGCCTCACAGGGAGGCTCCTCATGTGATGTATGATGTCACTTGAAACCCAACAAGTCCACATACCTCAAGTGGAAACTTGTTAATCCAGCTGAGAAAAACCAAGCCTTGTTTGTACTGCATAAGTTTACTAACGTATGTTTACTTATAATGAAAATCACATCTACATAAATAAACTTAACATAATAAACAGCTGTAATGTTATTCCCCTAGATAACCAGGTAGCACATGCCAGCCACTCTGTCGGGCCAATATTGGGTGCAAATATTGGGTTATAATAGAAGCTGGGCCAATGTTAGTTTGCTGCCTGGGTAGGTTCTAAACTTGCCTAAAAACAAAATAGAAGAAAAATATCTCTAGTTGTATTTCCATTTGTACAATGAAAAGGAATTGTACCTAAATCCTTTTCAGCTGGTACCCCAAATACTCTTACTGTAGTCTATAAGCAACTAATTAAACCACTTAAAGCAAGAAATGACCCTGTATAATGTAGCATAACAGTATGCTAGCTGTTATATGAGATATGGTATAATGCAATGGAATTATATACTTAATATCTCACCGTGTCTGCCACTGGGCTTGATACACGTCTACGGAGTGGACTCCCACTCTTGAGCAGGTCCGGTAAACTTTCATCCAAGTATGTCTGTATGGGCTTACTTATAGGTGGATCTTTTAACTCCAGGTTCATCTGCTCTATTCTATCAGCTTGCTCCATCACACTGGCATTATCACTGTCTTTGACTTCTTCCAGCTGTTCTTCTCTTTCATCTAGCGTGGCTGGAGATGGCCTCAACATGTCTGTGTTTATATCTGGAAAAGTTGCTTCGTCCTCCACGCCAGAAACTGGACCTGCCTCTCGATCCTCCTTGCTGGTTTCAAGTATATCTTCAATGGGATGAGATCTTTGCAACAGGTCTTTGAAAGCAGCTGGCGTTTCTTCACTCAGATTTCTTGTATAATACGAATTAAAGCCCTCCATTGCCTCTGAGAAGTTACCAACGCTGAATGCTTCCACATGAGCAAGTGAGATATGATATGAATGGGTGGCACCACAGAAACACAGAATGTGAGTGCAAACTTGTTATTCCAGCTCTTTGACAGAAATAGCACATCCTTTTTCAATGCTCACCTCATATTATGACACAAAAGAACAACACCTGTGCCTCGGGGACAAAGGCTTTCTCTCTTGCTTGACGTAATTAGCACTGTAACTAAGATACACATGCACAGACACATTTATGGAGTGGGTTAGTTGTATCATATATTACCACTGTAAAGATGTCAAGCATGTTGTTCTATGCCGTCAGAAAAGTCTTTGTTCTGTATTGTGTGATTTTCTTTAATGTCACCATTTCTTAAATTACTGATCAGAGTGATCATGCTGATGCCTAAAAATGTTATCCTAGTACTAATTCTAATTTGGCTCAGCACATAGGTACTGAATGTAAAAATAGCCTGTGCTTCCAGCCTTACTTAAATAACAATGCCAGCTTATTTATAGCAATCCATCACTTTCCCACTGATTGTGTAAGTGTGAGGCACAGAAACTATGAAACGGAACAAGGAAAAGGAATGATTTAACATGAATGTTTATCTTTTCTTTTCACAGACAGTCATTCAGTTCCTGGGACAACAGAGAATGGAACGATATTGACTGCTTTGGAGATAGACATGCTTTTGGGCATCAACAGGCATTTTACTGTATTCTACAGGCAGCTTCTTATGAAGCCAATATACTAAAAGTGGATCCGTGTTATGTAAGTAAATAATGTGTTAAATAAGGTAGCACTGCTAAACATTTGAGGTTAGCAGAATGTTTTTGAACAGTGTAATTTCAGGAGTCTGTGCTTCATAGAATGTTCACTCTGTCAAGTTGTTTTGGGTGGTTAGCTTTTCCCGAGAGCATATTTACAACTTTTTATAATCATCATGGCTATATTACATCTTTAGAGTATTGAAGGGACATTATGTAAAGAATAAATCATTTGCTGTTATAGTTCAATAATCGGCGGTAGGATGGTGTGATGTGGCCCAACACAAAGTGGAGTTGTTACTGTATTATTATTTTCCTGTAACAGTACATCCTGAGGTCTTTTACTTATCTTATACCACAGCATTCCCCAACAATTACAATTTTATTACTGAACGACTCATCCTACTTTTTATACTTTTAGTTACATTTAATGTTTTGGCACATCTGTGAAACAAGTTAGTTAACACTTATATAGAGCAGCAATAAAGAGTCATTCCCTCACCAGCCTCTATTTTCTTTCTCTTACTTGATGTTTACTGTATGCCAGAACCACTGTGTGCAAGGCAGTAATAGACCGTTTCCATCATACAGATTAGAGAAGCCTAATGATTCATTTTCAGGAAGTGGGAGGTAACCAGAGTACATGGAGGACACCACATGGACACGGACATTTGAGCTACTCTATCATGGAGAGTAAGCCCAGGGAGAAACTCTGGCAGAAATCTCATTCTGCCATCTGTACTTACAACTTTATGTGAGAATAAGATAGAAATAAAAAGCGTAGTCTGAAAACTAAGTTTCTTCTTTTCCCATCATTCCCATCCCATGAATAAGATCCTAAGGTACTTCAACTCCTCCAGATGGGGAAAGGTCTCTCTTTTTACTTTAAGGGAGCATCCCACTCTTTTTATGGCATTGAACCATGGCCTTGGATTTTCATGACACCCATTTCACACCCAGCAGTAAAGTGCATGCTGGAGGCTCATTGCATAATTGTTACTTGCACTGGAAGTGCATAATAGGAACTTGTTAAGGAACTGTGTGATTCTAAAACTTTGGCTGAACCACACTTTCTTCCAGCAGTATGAAGTTTCAGAAGTCCATCAGTTCAGCCCTTACAGGAAGTTCAAGGTTCCTGTTTCAAAAAAGTAACAGGGTTTTTTATTATTTTTTTTTTTTAACGGGGTTAAAGCAAGGTTTCAAAAAAGCAGAGATTTGACTGTTTTTTTCTCTATGTTGTTTGGCAATGCTATTCAACTGCAGTGTTTTATAAAACTCAAAGAAATGTTTTTAGTACCATCAAAATGAAGCTCAGGATCTGGCAAATATTGAGCATCTTAAATACAGTAAGTGTGTAATTTCCCAGATTATCTGCCTGACCGTACTGGTCACCATGCACATCTACTGCAACTATCGTCGGGCCAAGTCTGTGACCAAGGAAGTGATTCACAGTGATCCCTATGCCATAAAAGCACTGTGGAAGCTGGTCGATGCCTGTGCCTTTAAGATCTACAGTCATTGGATGAAGAAAGGACAGACTCAAAATAGATCAGCTCTATTTGAGAACACTCACCAAATCATTCTGCTGTCTATTGCTGCTGAGGAGAGCGAGAAGTCCTTGAGGACTCGGTGAGACAAGCCCACATGACTGCAAAAAGGAAACTTCCAAATGAATAATTGAATGAAAATTGAGTAATGCCTCTAAAGCAGTGGTTCTCTAAGTGGGTCCTTGATATTTTAATTTGTGTGTGAAATCACCACTCACCATATTTGAAGTTATTACATTTATTATCGAGTTCTTATGGATATTAGCCCATTTGACTGGCATCTGAACTGGTGTGGATCCAAACCTCAATAACTCACAAACAAATAGTAAGTAAATACTGTTAACGTGAACCTAACATGTCCTGTCAGTGGAAAATTCAGGACTTGAAAGCTCTAGTAAATAAACTAGCTCTAATAAATGAACAAATATTATTGTACACACTTATATAATGTTCCTAAAATAAATATGTCCCTGGCCACAACCACTGCTCTAAAATGATTTCATACAAATGTCGCATTATTAAAGGTTCTGTAAATTCCAAGGCTAGGATCACGAGAGAACACATGTTGAAGTTTGCTTCTGAACCACTAGGGGGCACTGCCTCACAAATTACCTACAGTTCACTTGTTTAAAAAATAATCTATACAATAGGCCCAGATAATTTACTATATTTTAACCATTGTCATGCACATAATTTTTGAATTCCTCAGTTGGACTCATTGTGATTGCTATTGTTAAGCATGGAAAACATAAATAATTGCCTGAAATTGGGTTTAACATTGGGTTTCCTGTGTTCTTATTGGTTTGTTCTCTGCTTGTGTTTATTTTAGCATGTAAAAAGTATTTTGTTCAGTCTTACACATATGAACGAATGTACAGTGAAGGAAGGCTGTTGATTTATGGGTGATTCCACGATTGGGGTGCATCACTGATTTGATGTGTGGTTAGCATGTTCGCCTCACGCCTCCAGGGTCGGGGGATCGATTCCTGCCGTGGCCCTGTGTGTGTGGAGTTTGCATGTTCTCCCCGTGGGGGTTTCCTCCCCTAGTCCAAAGACATGCATGGTAGGCTGACTGGCATGTCCAAAGTGTCTGTAGTGTATGAATGGGTGTGTGAATGTGTATGTGATTGTATGTGATTTTTACATGTTTGGAAAATTCTCTCATTTTCTCCCCTTTATTTTCAACAATATGTACAATCCTGTTACCAAAACTTTAGATTGAAAGTAACTTATTAAAAAGTAAATTGTCTATTTGCTAATAAAAAATAAAAAATGATAGTAGCCTAAGATTTAACAATTTAATGGGTAAAATGCAGGTTGCCAGAGATTCAGTGTTGAAAGATTATTACCAATATTTTGGCGTCCCAATCATGGACTCATGCTCCTAAATTGTCTGAATAATTGTGATCAGGTACGGCAATTTCAATATAGAGCAAAAGAATTTTGAATAAAATAATCTTTGGTGCTGCTGAGCATTGAGCATATATGTAGAATCTACAGTTATTACATTTTAAAAACAGTTTTAAAAATATATAATAATAATAATAATAATAATAATAATAATAATAATAATAATAATAATGAACAAGGACGTTAAAAAATGCTGTTTTTATTTTCTCAGTGTTAAGTGGAATGATTTTCCATAATCAATGTCTGGTTCTGGTCTCCACAGGAGAGATGCATTAGTAAAGTGTCTGACTGTTTACATAATCACTGTTTTATCCATTAGGTCCTCACAACTCAGTTTTTCCTTTGCTCTTGCTCTGTTTTTTGCTCTTGATGTCCAAAGCACAGCGAAAGCCCAAGTTGTCTGATGCTGAATCTGGGGTGTTCCCCATTCTACAGATAAAGCCAAGGTAGAAGGAATAATTATTCCTCATAAAACATAATGATGAAGTGTGTCTATACAGGTACAGAGGAAGTAGATAAAATGTAATAAACAGTATGTTTGAAGTACAGTTAATAAGAGGAAGTTACTACTGACCGGGTGGTGACACGTGCCCTGTGATTGGCTGATCCATCAGCTGTGTCGATCCATGACGCACCGCGCAGTACATACATCATCTGAGGCGAAGTAAAACGTGTAGATGTCCACTCCCAAATATTACCCAACATATCATACAGTCCTGCGATAACACATCGTATCATGTCATGTCATGTCAAGCATATACATAAATCTCTCCTGGCAATAATTCTCTTTTTAATGTTTTGTGATGTATGCTTGTGTACCGTAATTATTTTGCGGAGGAAACGCAGTTACAGGAGCTACACCATGATAACCATCTTCAGCTGTGTCCCTTTCTGGGAAAGACCCCTATAATAAACACACTATTTGATACATCATGCTTTAACAAAATCTGCCTTTTCAAATAATAGAATTATAAGGCTGCACAGTAATGAATAAATTCTGATCACACACACACACACACACACACACACATATACGTGATATATATATATATATATATATATATATATAAATTATATATATTTGCAGTTTGTAGGTCATAAAAATTCTGCATTTGTATTATTAACTTCAAGAGAGAGATAAAGCGATAGATGAGGGAATGACTGTTTATAGCCACTATAACGTAAGTGATAATAAAAACTAACTTATTGTGTGGACATAAATGTAATTATAAACAAATAAAATGTAGGTGTCATTCTTTAATAAGTAAAGATTGTTTGAATTGGCAAATTACTGTAGGTATGTCGTCAGGAAATAATTTTGGTGTGGTAACAGTACAGTGACTCCTCTTCACGTCCACATCACACCACCTCATCGCCGATTAGTTTACTACAACAGCACGCCTGTCATGTCTTATCCCTTACTTATCATTCTGAATGTACATAACATGGGTATTTCCCACCTTATAAGACAATGTTCTTTCAAATGTATATATGTATTAAAAATATCAAAATAACAATATTTCTAGTTATGTTCATTGAGTGAATCCTCAAAATATATAGGCAGCCAAACAGCTTGTGATGTAGTGCACCAGTCAATAAAAAAAATTGCTCACCAACGTCACAGTGTTGAATTACGTAAGGAAGACATAAACAATGATCAGAATTAAAATGTGATTAAATCTGCAGCCCTAATACAGGTTTTTC
The DNA here is from genome assembly GCF_023375685.1 of Ictalurus furcatus. Lineage (NCBI taxonomy): Eukaryota > Metazoa > Chordata > Actinopteri > Siluriformes > Ictaluridae > Ictalurus > Ictalurus furcatus. The sequence goes on from NC_071272.1 coordinate 15,497,245, forward strand.
TTTTTACACAAAAATGTACCCACACTGACCTGCCACAAATTGGTGCGATTTTGGAGGAACTTGTTCCCCCATGGGTACATCCTTCCTGAAACACACGTTGGACGGATTGGAATCAATGTAAAACATTAAGCCCCCAAGATGAAGAGAACTCTTTGGCAATACTGAATGAAATGTGGTTTACCATCCAGCCCTCCACGTGCAGCTATTTCCCACTCCTCTTCACTGGGCAGCCTCTTCTTCTTCCACTTACAGTAAGCCTGAGCATCGTTCCAGCTCACCTGCACAACCGGAGAGTCTAGACGGTCTTTGATGGTAGAATTTGGTCCACTTGGCTACAATCGATAAAAAACAAAAAAGGTTGTGTCAGCAAACCTCAAATACTTAAAGGCTCAATATTGAAGTCCTTTAATTATGTTTTAAATATAATTAAGAGCATCTTCAATTAAGAAAGTACCTGTCTCCAAAATGCTTTCTCGACTGGCAACCACCAGGGTGCAGACTAAAAGAGGATGATAAATGAAAATGTAGATAAAATGCCATGAAACTGCAATACCTGCACTAAAACAATAACACAAAAATAAACACACAAGAGTCACTGTGTGCTCATACCTCAATTCTCTGAGTGATTTTGCTTTTCAGCTCCTCAGACACAAAATCCTGGAACACAAAACTCCATCCAAATGTTTGAGCCTCTGTTTTATATTTTTGCAATCTGACAAATTCCCTAGAGAAAAAAATAAATAAATGCTCATGATTGATAATTGTGCATGTTAAATGGTGTATGCTGTGATCATCCTCACCAATCTCTGACCAGTTTCTGTGTGTTTTAATGAATCATGGGATTCTCACAATCCAATGAAAGCAAATATGTCCATGTTTAACCATGAACATCAATCCATCCATCTATTTTCTGTATCGCTTGTCCTACAGGGTCACAGGGAACCTGGAGCATGGGGCACAAGGTACACCCTGGACAAGGAGCCAATCACATACACATTCACACACTATGAACACATGCCAATCAGCCTACCATGGTTTCCCTACTGGGAAACCGGAATACCTGGAGGAAACCCCTCGCAGCATGGAGAGAACATGCACACACAGGGCAGCGGCAGGAATTGAACCCCCAACCCTGGAGGTGTGAGGCGAACGTGCTAACCACTAAGCCACTGTGCACCCATGAACATCAATGTTACAGCAATATATTCAACAATTTCTTCAATTTATTCCTTACTGATTTATTCCTTACTGATTTTGGACAGTCACCTAAAATCGGAGTTAGTTACAGGATATTTGTCCATCTTAAACGTCTCGACTTTCACAGCTCTGGCAGGAGATTCGCCGTCTTGGCCATCAGCAGCATTTGTTCCTATTTTCATGTTCCCACCAGAGACCAACACCATACTCTCATCAGCTGGAACAAAACAGAAACAATATAAATAAGAAATATACTTGAGTCCAAATGTTTAGATGTACCATAAAAATTACTTCCAGGAGCTTAGAAATGAAATCAACTGCAATAGTTTGGGGGAAAAATTCAAGTTTTGCACATGACACACTCAGATGTGAGTTAAAGAACTGAATATTAAATAATAATATAATTATTTACAACATGAAAAGAATTGGCATGACTGCATCTCGGTCTAGAGGAGGCTGTCCACCAAAATTAGTGACTGGGTAAATATGGCATTAATCAGTGACGCAACCAAAAAGGGTCACACTCAACAATATGATGCTAACACCACCATGCTTCATTGTGAGGATGTTTTCTCAACACAATGCCACCACTACCATCCTTCACTGTGGGGATATTCTCAGGGTGATGACAGTTTTTGGTTTCTGTCAGGTTAAAGTTGAATATTACTGGCTATTTTGTGTAGATTTATGACATATCCTAATTAAGTCCACTTCAGTTCCAGGTTGTGCCTATCACATATTAAACATGCAGTGTAAAAATGTAAAAACTGTTAAATAAATAAATAAATAAATAAATAAATAAATAAATAGATAGATGAATAAATAAATAAATAAAGTTAGTTGCTTTAAGAGTAAGATACACATTAATCTTTGTGATTTTTTTAACCTAAAAACAATATGACAATAAATATAATAAACTAGAATAGAACAGAAAACTGTTCAGAGGATATAAATAATGTTAGAAGTAGTTATAAAAGCAAAGGATGGTCATACACATTATTAGAGAATATATACATAGTCAAAGAGGAAGATGAAAACTTTTGAACTGATACCAGTTTGGGGGTTTTCTCCATTCCTATCTCAACATCTGTACTGTTCCTTGTTATAATGAAGGCACATCTGTGAACAACACTAACTGTGTTGTTGCTTAAAATTCTTCATTTAATTTAGATTTGCAGCTATACAAAACACTAAACTGTACAAACCCAAGTGAAACACCATCCTGGTAAAACAGAAATATCATATTATGTTTTAATATAATTTAAATATCAAAGGTCTAGAATACTTTCATATCTTACCTGTTACACACAACATAATGTTACTCCATAAAAGTATGAATGTAAAGAACATGGTGTTCACAAATCTCATAGCCATTTGTGCACAGCTGTTTAAAGCTGCACAAAAAAAAATCTGAATAATGTCGTGAAAAATACTTCAGAAGAACTTAAAATAAACGAATTACAGGAATTTTTATTTTACATTAAACATTTCAAAAATACAATATAGTGTAATAATTCACTCAAATTTTACTGCCGGACCATCAGCAGACTCGATTCTCTTACTCGGTGCACAGTTCTTCCTGTTTATGGCTGAGGAATATCGCCCCCTGCTGGTCTGGAGAAAGGGCGACCTGATAGATAATCTCAGTTGTAACTAATTCCACCATACTGTGTAGCAGTACAAGCAATGACTGTATCGCTACGTCTCAATTCGCCTACTATACGTCCTAAATAGTATCCGAGATTAGTATTAGTCTGTCCCAAATCGTAGTATATTGAAATGAGTATCCCAAAGGTACCCGGATGGTCTACAATTTCCAGTAGATTTTCGAAGTGTGGATATTATGTGGACACTTTTTCAGCTAATATTGCCCACAACTCCTTGCAGGAGGGAGGAGGAGTTTTGTGACAGTTTGCTTCACCGCATTCAAGGACACATTTTAGGGAGGTGTAAATGAAATGTGGAAAAATAAATCAAGGGAATGGTAAATGAAACTATATAGTATAAATTATATAAGGAATAATGAATGAAGAAAAGCTGAAATGCAATGAGGAGTTTGTTTACGGTGCCAGTGTGCGTAACTAGTACATACTTGTCAGTCTTGCTACTGACTCATGATTTGGCTTCTTTCCAGGTGATGGTTCATGAGAGTGGTGAAATCTGGAAGATCACTGCCTGTTTGTTACCCGCATAGAAGGGATGTGTGCATTGAGCTGACTGTTTTCACCATACTCGGAACATTCTTTCTGTAATAAGTATGCAAGTGAGTATCACTAGCTATCAACAAATGGAAAAGAGAGTGACATTGTTGCAGGGGACAGGGCTGGCATTAAAGAGACGCGTGCTCCAAGTCACTGTATTCATTTCTTCCTGGAGGAATGTGTGCTTGGGCTCAGTGTGTTTCTATCTGAAGGACAGAGCATGTGGGGATGATGGGGCTGCCATGGTTGCTGGCGCTCGAACTTGTGCTGCATGCGGGATCGTTCATGTGTGGAGTGATAACAGCTGCCTCTGTCACCATCACACAGGTACAACACCCTTCATATACAAACTCACACCTGTCATAAGTACAACTGTCCTATTGGGAGAGAAAGTTTTACTGGGTTTAGTGCATGAACTATCATGCTATAGTGTTGTACTGTTTATAATATTGGTTTTATTTTGCTACTGTATCCAGTAGGAGTGGCAATACATTTGCATTTAGCCTATATTTAAAAAAATGTAAATGCACATTTAATGGCATATTTGTCGATATACAGTGAACATATGCCCAGTATTTGACATAATGTAGTATACATAGTAATATAAACACATACAATGATGCAAAGCCTAAACTTATGCATATATCTGTAACATGGAAAAGATTTGGGATTACATTTGAGGATTGCCACTTGAATGTTAATTTCATTATTTTGTCTATTTCTGTAGTCATCTAACTGAACTGAACTAATTTTGTTCTTAAACCTAATATTAATCTCAACTCTCAAAATTCCCTTTTAAATAATTCTACCCCTAGCATTTATTTGTTAATGACACTTTATATTCTGTGCTATGCCTTGCAGTACATGGAATCATTGACAGGGTCTTGGGTGTAATTCTTGACAAAATAATTAACAGATGGATCAGAATGCCATTATTGCTTCTCAGTTTAAATGGACCATTATTTGTGATTTAATGTGATCTTTGGTCATGTGACTAACAACCTACAGTTCCACATTAGGCTTTATGGAAGTCAGATGATGAACTCTCAATGGTGTGTGTGTGTGTGTGTGTGTGTGAGAGTGAGAGAGAGAGAGAGAGAGAGACAGAGAGAGAGAGAGCGAGAGCGAGCGAAAGCTCCCTTATAAGTATTTTTTTTTTTTAAATCTGATCATTTTTTAAAAAGATTCACTATGCACATTTCAAATATAGTTTAATTTACATGCATATAGGTTTTGCTCACTACAAGATACTTCAAGTTAACATCATATATTGTACTGCAGGGTCATTTTACAGGACAGTGCATCCTCTATGGCAGTATCTACTTCAACACATCTGACCAGTCCTTGACAATAGAAAGATCCAGTCCTCCCTCAGTCTGCTATTTTGTATCAGCCATCTCCGTGTGTGTGGCCATTTATTGCTTCGCCATCATTCTCTACTGGATCTATGCAAGCTGTGTGGATGATTACGTAAAAAGGTGAAGTCAGATCTAATGAGAAATTTTAATGGGAAAGTTTTTAATTTTCAATTGCTTGTATGACAGATTTGTTGGCCTTTTGCAGATCAGTAATACATTAAATCATCATATTTATTTGAGATTCCGGTGATAAACAACGAAGGAATAAAACACTATGGCTCATTCTGTTCTGGTAAAATAATCAACAATAAGGTCATGTGATGTGGCCTGACACATAGCTGAGGTTTCATTACCAGTCTGAAGTTCCTTATTTTCCAATAACAACACATCCTGTATTTGTATATCTCTTATACCAGCAGTTTGCCAGCATTTAGATTTTTTTGTATTAATTTAAGAATGACACATCATACATTTGATTTGTTTATAATTAATTTTATTGTTGCAGAACATCCATGAAACAAGTTAGTTTCTGTTATCACTTATGTTATGTTGTAAACGGTCATTCCCTCATTAGTGTCTCTTTTTCTTCTGTAACACAAACAAGAAAAACACAGCTTGTCATGTTACAGAGAAACTGCAATGCTGCAATACCCTCTGTCCTGCAGACTTTCCTGAGGCCGAAAACTTTGCTTTACTTATGAATATTACAAAGCGCTGACACTGGAGACTCCTTCCCCCCAAAAATCCTAAATAAACATCTCACAGACAACTTAAGCATATCAATGATTACACACATTGTTTTTTTATGTTTACCAGCCGCTGTTATAGAAAATTAATCAATACAATCTGACAGATCAGATTAGAGAAGTCAGCAGTGCTCTGTGGTGTAATAGAAAATAATTCCTGTTGTGTCCTGTGTTTGTGTCTGTTAGGAGAAGTGTGTGTCTGAATGTGTCCCTAGGGGTGTGTGTCCTCCTCCTGCTTTTTCACTTGGTGTCAGGGTGTATTTTAAGGGTTGGTAGAGATAGCCTGTGTCTCTCTGTCCTTCACAACAATTCCTCCATAAGCAGGTGAGTTCAACTAAGATGTTATTCTTGTTTTGAATAGAATTCACTGAATGAGTATTCTGTTGATTTATGGATCAGCGATAGTCTCCTCCCTAACAAGTCTGTCTAAAATTGACACTTGATGGTTAGAACATGCAATGGGGTAAATTGTTTCTGTTTCTGCCATGGCTGCACAAATAATCATATTTCATTAATGAAGGACCACCAATTTATTTATTTATTTATTTATTTATTTTTAAATAATTAAACCTCAACTGCCTAATGGTAGATATCTTTTGGTGAATTTGACTAATTAAATGATGAAATTGTCATCCATATAACTGTCCATTTCACTGGTTAGTGTAACAGTGTGTGTTTATTTTGAACACTTATATTAATATAGGTTTATACTTCACAATGAAATTTTTTCTGTTGGTTTAAAATGATGAAAGGCAATAAAATTAACACAATAAACAGCATGCAAATTTGTAACAATTAATTTGAGTCATCTAAAAGGTTAAGAAAGCTAACATGGCAGTGAAGCTAATGTTCTTACTCTTTCTTATGATGCCATTTGCATTATTTAACAATTAAACAAGCTCCATTCACATTGCCCTCATTTGTTTGGCATCATATGAATTCATCATTCATCATATCAACAGATTCAATACAGCTATTATGGCAGAATAATTTTGATAATACAATATTGCGCATCTCATGTATAGTTCCTATTAATGCTAATTTACTAATGAATGAGTATGAATTTATACACAGAATTAATCTACATACTGATAATGAAATTAAATTACATTTGATATTTTGCTTTCAGTTGTAAGGAAGCACAGAATATGACATGGTCAAGTCCCTACATAGGGAGCGAATTTTATACAGAACTGCACAGTGCTGAGGTATCACACACACACACACACACACACACACACACACACACACACAAAATGCTATATGGCTTGTAAAAGTGTAACAACATTATATTATTATATACAATATATACAATATATAATTAAAAGAAAGAAAAGTCTGACTTGAAAATTTGATGAGATGAGATTAGAAAACAAAATGCATTTATATTATGTTAAATTTCTCAGATTATTGTTTTTAAAAAAAAAACCATTTGAAAGCACCTAATCTAAATTGCTAGTTGCTAGCCACCAGGTTTAGCACTTAGGTGGCGCATATACAGTAAGCTAGCATTATTGGTTATCCAAGTAGACTCTTGATAGCAAGCATGACTAAACAGATTAGTAGACTGGCTAGTAAGTAAATTAGCTATCATTTTGAGATTTAAGTAGCAGTTTATAAATACTAGCTAGATACCTAACTAACAAACTGAATGCTATCCTAGTGGTTATATTTTCAAATCTTTTCTAATTTGAAGTAAAATTTGTACAACACAGTAGACTGAGGAGATGTGAAGTAAATGATGAAAAAGTGGTAGATGATCTATGTGCAGTATATGATTCAGATCCAAGCAGAATATTATATGGGGCACCAGGAAAACTAGGACAAACATTGCATAGACAGCAAAAGCCAGACACCTCATGCTTGTATGTATGTCAGATATGAAAAACTGTGAAGATTCATTTTCCTCTTAATGATATTTTGTAAGAAATTCAGGGCTGATTTATAAAAGAGCCTTATCAGGACATTCAAAAGTTGTAGTTCTCAATTGTTTATCATGATACACTCTTACTGTGACTATTAACCTGATGGCTTATCATCTTTTTTTCCTCAGAAGTCAGTGTGGGTGAGTTTCTTCTTCTGGCTGTTAGTTGTGGCAGTTGTGGTGGTGCAGAGACGCCGGGCTCTTAGTGAGGAGGACCAATGGAGCTGTGATGAGACTGAGCCCTTCCTCCACCGCCCGGCTCGAGTCCTGTGAACCCCACCACAAACCCACACCTCAACATGTGGCGCACAGCATTAAGGACTGACTAGATGACATGTCCAGAAGAAATCTGGAGAATTGAGGTGGCTGAATCCACACTCTCACCCAAAACATAAGGAAAAGATTGTCTGAAAAGCTTGTTTGTATTTTTCCCCACAAGAAAGAATTTGTAATTTAAAACTATATTATGAATTTTTTATGAACATTTTGGTAAGCACAATATGTGATCAATATATTTCAGTCAACCGTAAATTGAGAAATATATATTTTATAGCCATTCCACAGTCAGACTTAAATGCATATTGAAGAAATGGACTTACTTCCTGCAAAAGACCGAATGACACTCCGCAGGGGGAAGTAAATATATATTTATTTATTAAAATGTAGTGCTAAAAGGGTTCTTTGTAATTAATAGAAGGAAATTTAAAAGTCTAACATTCCTACCAAGATGCATCTTATTTGATATTCAAACCTCTAAATAAGCAAATCCTACTTATAACTAGATAGATTACCATCTTCTTTTCATGCACAGGAAAGGACAATATTCTTGTCAGACATGTTTTTGTCCTCTAGGTGGTCCCGACTTTTTTTTATGTGTGTGTGTGTGTTGGGGTTAGGGTTAGATTTTACTGCAGCTTTTTTCAAAATTTTGCAATGCCAAGTTGTTGTTTTTTTTGTGGAAAACTACTTGAATTGGTGAAATTTGAATTTCACAGTGATGTTTGTTGGTAAACGAGACCTTTTAGTTGTACTCATGTTTGATGCACAGGAATCGAAGAGGGCTTTGGCTGAATGCGTGTTGTGATGACATCAAAAGACACATCTTGGCCCAAATGTGCAGAAAATCGGTAATTTAGAAAAATTTGCAAGCTCCCTGGAATACTGCGGAGTTTACTTGATCTTGCATTAATTTCTGTGATCGCAAAATCCTGGAGGGTCTGAAAAATGTGAACCGAAGTCTGAAATTGTGGGCCAAGTGAGCCAATTTTGCTGATTTTTCAAAGGTATCAAATTACAAGTATAGAAAATCACAAGTCACACCTTTAATCTTTTACTACTATTATGCATACATTAACCACCCAATACCTGTTTGACCACTTATGCTAATACAGTATAACAGAATCCTAGAAAAGTTCACGTTTGAAAATAAACTTCTTAAATAGGACAATGTTCCTGTCTTATTGTGTCATTTCAGTCTTGATCATGGCTTCCCCTGAAAGAGGTCAAGTTCTGCCACTTGCAGCTGCTTACTGAGCTTGTGTGTGTGTCTCTCCTTGGCTGTAAAGGCTACATTAGTGTCCATCAGCACCCCCAGGGTTTTGTTTATTTCGGTCATATCCTGCTTGGTGAGGGAGCTGTGCTGGTGTAGGCTCTGACTCTCCTCCCTAAGCTGAGTAGCCTCAGCAACCAGAGCAGCTATTTGCATTCGACATTTGATACTGCTCTTGTAGCTGTGCAGCCAACATTAGCAGACTCTCCATTCACTGCCCAGCTTCATTAGAGCCACAGGGGCAAGAGAAATATATGCTAGGTGTTTCACAAACAAGCCTTCATTCCTGTTACTAGGAAAACAAGCTTGGTATTCCCAGAGATACTGTGACCTAAATCTCTAATGGCATAAATCAGTGAAAACAACAGCTTACTGAGAAGCTTAAATCATGTGCATCCTAAACAACTCCTCACACACTAAAACTAAGCCTTTATACACTTCAAACAAAAAAAGAGTTTATTTCTATTATGAAACTCACATTATGTCCACGTTATTTAACTTTAGAACACAAGCCTGACTAAGCATATTATCACTTCTCTTGATTTAGTTCTGAACAACACCTTCATATGAATATAATAAAGTTGTTTCATTGATTGTATTCCTGTACAAAACCCACCCAGTTTATCAGTTTCCCATTCCAAGTAAGCAAACTCCACTTACCAGAGAAGCAGACTTGATGTACTGTTATTTTATTACTGCAGTCTCTGGTCCTTGTCTGTCCTCCATACATCCAAAAGTAATTTCCAGTGCAACTGAGCCGCTATTTCTCCCAGGTGTGCAAGCATTTTTTTTTTCTTATCTTTCCTTTCTCTCCCTCATTTGTCATATCTCATTGTCATTAGTGGAGTGACTACAACAGCATTGCCCTTCATGCACAGATTAGAAGAGACTGAGACAAGAAGGTGGGAAGGGAAAGCCCTACATTATACAGTAGAATTTTTTTTCTGTCTATACATGCATGTTAATACAAATAAACAAGAATCTTTCAGTAAAAATCAATTCATCCATAATATATCACTTCTATTAATTCTCAAAACCATCACAATACAGCTACTGTGTCTTTTCCAGGTAAATAAAGAAGTTGAAACTAATCTGTTTAAAATAAATTACCGCATATAAACAGAATGACATAAAAAAAACAATACTTAAACAGATCAAGATTTTTAAAAAAATAATAAATAAAAAACTCAGCAGGATGTCCTCCATAAGTTTTGATCCTAACCTAAAAAACAGCTTGATCACCGACTAAACTAATCACTCAGAAACACTCCAGTAGTAAAATGCAATGAAATAAGTAAGGAGCTTAACAAAAAGTATAAAGTGACTGTTCACATTTTTTGGGTGAACAGGCCTGGTTGTCAGGTACAGATTTACATTTCTCAGATTCTCAACTGCATAACTTTCCTATTAGTTTAACTTTGATTACTGAACAATTGCTGAATACATGCTGAATAATATGTTTAATATGAATATTATGCTTTAGAATAAATAACTCAGTGGGACTTTACAGGGTTATCTGACATTATTTATCATATTACAATTATCAATTAACAATTCATGAACGTCCTTATTAATGCATAGTAATGTTAATCATTAACACCAGTATTGATCAATATTTGTTTAGCTGTTAAATAAAAATAAACACCCCCTTTAACTAGGGATGCACCGAATGTTCGGCAACCAAAATTATTCGGCCGAAAATAGCAAAAAAAAAGCATTTTTGGTGTTTGGGCGAATAAGTGAAAAATCCGAAAAAATTTGACCGAACAATGACGTGTTTGATGACACAACAAAATAGCCTAGCAACCAGAGTGAGACGCACAAAAGTCACGGCCTTGATAAGGGGGCGCACGCATGCACGAGCTACATGCACGAGCTACGTGCTCTTCGGACCGTGGACGTGCGTTTGTTTTGTTTCTGTTCCGGAGTATTCTGTCACGTCGCGAGACGTAAGGGAGTAGAGTACGAAAGCAGGTAAAGACATATTTATTTAAGGGCAGGCAGACAAATCCAAATCGTAATCCAAAAAATGTAGTCAAGACAGGCATAAATGGAGGAAAACCAGGAATCAAAGTCGCGGTCACAGAAAACAGGGTCAAAACACAAAACAAGAAACATGAACTAGTACTATGGACTGGGAGCGGAAAAACCAGCGGGGACTAAATGAACTAATCTATAGTTTAAACTAACTAAATCTATCACGGTACATAACATTAACAACGTATCTAACTATACTATATCTACTATAATACTCTGCGAGGTGTACAGAGACGCGAGCGGTATATATCCCGAATATAATCAGCCGTATATAACCGATTATTACCATTTTTTGCACTCGATGCACCTTTTAATGCACGTTTTTGTTGTAGGCTACAGAGTGTTACATTCTTTCAGCAGTCAGTTATAGGCCTAACATCGGCTATTCAAGGGGGGCTCAAAGATGACCACATAAAAATATTTTTATTTTACTAATTTATCTATTTAAAGTTATATTGTGCCTTGTTGGTAGCCTATGCCTGCTGGAATGAAAAAAAAATGTTCAGTGTTAAATAAATATTTTGAAATTGTAGTTTTTGTAATTGATTTTTTTCTTTGAAAAGCTAGACAAAATAGTAAAAAGCACATTTTGACTATTTCATTTATGCAATGGTGAAAAATATGGCAAAATAAATTGAAAAAACGCGAAAAAACGTGTTCAGTATTCGGCCTTCGGCTTTCGGCCAAGTTTTTCATTATATTCGGTTTCGGCTTCGGCCAAGAATTTTCATTTCGGTGCATCCCTACCTTTAACTAATGTAATTCCATTCTTACCTAAAAAGCAATCCACATAAATTAGCATCAGTTAAATTAAATTCATCTTCATAAACATTTTTTCCTCAATCATCTTTGAGTAATTCATTTGACTAGTTAAAATATTAATTTCAAGAATTTCCAAATGTTTTTTTTTATTATAAAAATCGGAGCTGAACATATGAAAATATGAGCTATTGTTGAACATGTGACAGGAAAGCGTTATTGCATCATAAAATATGACAGCCTGTCAAGTTTCAGTATGCAAACACCAGGGGAAATTATTGGTGCATTTAGGGTTGGGAGAGTTTCCAATTTGCAGATTCATAGAAACTAGGTTTCTTCACAACAATGTAAAGTCAGCATAAAGCCGTTTTTTAGGTTTTTTTTTAGTTTATCTTTACGCCTTTTTGCTTTCTAATTAAAAACATGCTGTAACAAGTGTTGATAATCAAATAATCTCCAATCATTGGGTGTAAATGTTGGGTCTCCATAAGGCTCACCTATGAATTCTGTGCATTTACCATAAAGAACATAAATTATGAGACCAAATGATGATTTTCACATGAAAATATGACATTACTTAATTTGATCAGTTTACTTTTTCTTTTTTTTTTTATACTTGAGTACATTTAAAAGTATCAACCTTTTGACTTTCACGTAAGTAAATTTTTGGCTGGACACTGTTTCAAGTAAGATTTTGACACACTATTTTTACTTTCACTAAAGTATAATTTCTCTGTACTTTTTCCACCCCCTAGCAAACAGCATAATAACAACAACCGTAACTCATAGTGTTGCACTGGTTAACAAAATAACTACTCATTAAACACATTTCTATGTGTTTGGCTTTATTTATATGACCCCCAGAATAACCATTGTTATCATCATCACCATCAACATCATCATCATCACAGAAATAAGGTTCAGTGCTAGTGGAAGTTTTAGTAATAACTAGCCTAATCCTAACATTCACACTAGCAAGCAATAAAGCAACAGATGACCATTCAACATGTGAATTGAGATTTTTACACTTATATTCTATGCAAATTACATATGACTCAGTAAAATGATGAATCCAAATGCCTGGTTTGAATTATCCATTGAACCAATCCGATGGCACATATGATCCAACATTTCTTCAGTTCCCCACTCACAATTTTGCTCCCTACATATAATTAGTTCATATTTAATGTCTGACAAGCAAAAGTGGAAGAAACCCATGGCCACCTATAACCACAGCTTCATCTTATCCTATCACGTCGATGTGTATAGAGATATTATTAAGAAGAAGAATAACATTTGGAAGGAAGTAGCAGAAAATTGGTTGTTGGCACAAACAGCCAATGTTCACACTGATTTTTGCATTATTTCATATGTTTTTCCACTAGTAAGTTTTAGAAGCTACTAATATTTACTACCTTTCTCATCAGAGATAAAAAAAAACAAACAAAAAAAAACGTTGGACATTACAGGTGGAAACAGTAGCGGCTGCTACATGTCCACAAGAGACAAACTACAAGCGACAAGAGTGACTTATTGCTTGCTAGTGTGAACATAGGATAATAGCAATCCTGCTGAAAAATAGTGATGCATTTGAGGCTTCTTGTTGACAGCCCAGATTTTGCTGCAGAATAAATTCCTCTCAAATATGCAGGACTCTGTTGTACATTCATTCACTCTGTGATGAGTTTCTCAACAGTCAGTCTTAGTTCACGCCCTTCCCTGCACTGTTTGTAAATCGCATTACTTGTGCTTGCTAGTGAGGCTACACTATGTGCAGATGCTGATCTGTGTCAGTAAACTTGGACTCAAGCTGATTTGTGTCTAATGAACTGTTAATCTTGGACAGTGTAGCTCTGGATCATGACTTGTGTTTTATACGCAATTGTGTGCTTTCATTAGTGACAGTCATTAGACATTGAAGTAATCTGTATTTTTTTCAATGAATCATCAACATACTAAAGGACAGCGTTCTATAAATGTAACAAAGAAGCAGTACAGGGGCAGGTGATGTGAAGAGTGACATATGAGATTGTTTTTGTACTAATGTTACATTTTACATACTTCTCCTTTAACATTGTTATCATTTTACACATTTCCTCCCAAGTCCAGACTATGCAAATCATATATGTCTATGTGACTATGCAAGTTGAAAAATAATGCTGTATTATAGCTATGTGCAGTTTTACTTTTTCTAGCAGTAGCTGAATAGAAACACCTTTAAGGACAACAACAATGTCATGAGCACCAAGCTTTGAAAAGCAATGTAAGCAATTAAAACAAGTCTGAGACAATACAGTTGGTTGGAGCACAAATACAAACAGCAAAGGACTACCATCAGTCTACATGCTCACTTAACAAATCTTTTCCAGTCCTCTTTCATTCCCCATTAAAAAAGTATTCTTTTCCCCTGAGATCTTTTGACTTTGTTTCTATCTGCTCTGATTTCTTTAAAGAACTGAACTTCTTTTATACAGTATAACTACTGTTACACTTCTGGTTTTACAATGGTATTATGCAAATGTCTGCATGAACTACATTAATTTTTAACTTGCTAGGTGTGGAATGTCTTCACTAAGTGATCAGGTACAGTGGTCCAAGTTTCCATGTAAACTACAATACTCCTAGAGTAAAAGGTTACATGGACAAATTCAGCTTTTATTTCAGTTTTCATGATGCTGTTGCAAGGTATAAAATAACGATACTGATATGTAATTATTCATGCTTATTAGAATGTTTTTTTTTTTCTAAAACGGTCAGTTCATGTCAACTTGACATGAGACAGATTGACCTACATATATCTCATTTTTATTTAAACCCTACATACACTCGCTGACATCTGAGTCATTATTCATTTCTACTCTCATTTTTAAAGCTGACAGAACATGTTTTCTCCAATCAGTTTTCATCTTATATTTAGCCTATATACTGTCTCTTCCCTAGGTACAAGCTCTATTTTCTTCCATGATCCCCCATCTCTGACCCTGTTTCATCTCTTTGATTCACTTACCTGAGGTCCTTCTACATGCAGTCTATACACACCAGTGCAAACTTTCTAATCTACATTCCCAACTAATCCCAGCCATTATCCTGTATCAATATCCCGCCCCCCATGACAGCTCTCTTCTCCATGAATGATCAACACAGGAAAGTACAGAGCATCTTGATAGGCTGGTGGCCTGTCTCTCTCCTCTCCTCTGGCCTCGCCATTTTCTATGTCATCTCCCTGCCTCTGCCGTCGTTCCTCGACCTCACTGTTCTCCTCATCCTCCCCCTCTAGAACGCCCCTTCTCTCCTCATCTGACCTACGGAACCCCAGGCCCAGAAAGCCACCTCCCTCTTCCCCTCGTCCTGCCAAACCTCCTCCAAGACTCCTTGAGTGAAACAGGCAGGTATGACGGTTTCGGGTGGTGTGCAAGCGTCCCAGGGAGAAGCCGCTGCGACTCAGTGTCAACCTTCCTCCTGCTCTGATGGGAAATGAGTTTGCCCCTACAACCATGTTCCCTCTAACCCATGAAGGCAGAGATGAGCTGCTTGTCGTCCTCCGACACCGAGGGCAGCTCTGGAGGAAGTAGCTGGAGTTGCGTCTCATTTGGGCTGCCATTGCAACAGACAACGGCGTGTTTGGGTTGATGTCCAGGTCCATTAACAAGGCCTCTGAGTAGCTGGGCACTATTTGTTGGTTGCAGCGAATGTGCCATTCCAGTTCAGTTATGTCCACTGTGTTTACTCGTGATATGACGTGCAAAGTGGGTCCTCCAGAGCCACGCTCGAAGCCTGTCTGATAGTTGTCTCTATTTTCATTTTCATTGGCATCCTCATTCTCACCAAACAGCTTCTCAACGTGATAGTGGACATAGGCTGTGCGGTACTCAACCACTACGCGGAGTGGCCAGGAGAGCAGCAGAGCAGATGCAAGCCAGTATACACAACGTCGTGTGTACCAAGGTGGCCGAGCAGGATCTGGGAATGCCAGCATGTGCTCCCTAAAGTCTACATTTTTCAGGTGCATACCCTCCCGTGCTTCCATGTAGTCATCCAGACCTTCATTATCACCAAAGAAGCGTGCTCGCTGTGTAAGGTAGGCGGTCTCTGCACGAGCACTGGCAAAACTGAAGCACTTAGTGAAGCGCATCCGTGTTACTGGGTGGTCTAGTAAGCCCTGCAGCTCTTTGGACACATCCTTGACACCATGCCGCGAGTAGTCAAACTCAGAACTGGCGGTGTGTGTGTTGACCCGTTCATGGTATACCTGTGTGGTGGTGTAGGCATCTCCATTGCGGTAGCGTGTCACTTGCCTGGTCCGCCGTACATAATGATAACTGATGGCCTTCCACCAGATGCATGGTGTGGCCTGCTGCAGACGCTGGATCCTGTCATACACCTGACTGATCTCCACTTTAGCCAGGTTGGCTGTTTTGGAGTAGCAATGCCAGCACTCTACCAGATAGACGACATAAAGCATGGCAAGGAAAGCCACAGGGATGTAGACATATCCGTTGGAGCAGGGACTATCGTGGTAGAGCCGGGCTCGGTCGCCATAGTAGTAGGCAGGGCCTTGGTCATCAGAAGCCATGACGGTGATGCGGTAGAGGGAGCACCAGCCTAGTGTGCCAAAGCAGCCGTACATGAGCAGGGTCAGTAACAGGCACTTCCAATGAGACTCCCGGCACAGAGAACCGCTTAAGGACTGCTTGAGAGGACGTTGCTGTAGGTGGGAAGCGGGATAGGGTTTAGAGAGGTAGGGATGGACAGTGTAAAGTCCAGAGGTTTGAATAGAGGATAGTGATTAGTAGAGATGTGAATGAGTTAGCATAAAGAGGGTTTGAAGGGTGTAGGAAAGGAGAGGGAGAGAAACAAGAAAGGTGTAGAAGTTAATATAATGTTATGTGAGAAATAAACACAATGCACAATTTGTTGAGTGTTTCAGTTGTAAAAAAGGCATGTATATTATTTGCAATGGAAATACATGACCAAGTGGGAAGCGGTCTCTAAATTTTTTGACACATAGCTCAGACAATAACTCGGTGAAATGTACTTTTCCCTTCCGCAGTAATTGACTTTTCTCCACCAGTCTCTTGTGGGATGAATACATTTCCTGGCTGCTCGTAACTCAAGCCAAGCCTGCTTTTAACATGCTCTGCATCAGTGAAGAGAGGGAGCACTGAATGCTTTTAGACGCATCAATGCATTATCATAAGAAGATGTGGCTGCCTCTCTGCTGCCACTTCTTGCCCTAGTAGCATTTTCAAGGTATTGCATTTGCTGCTTTCAATTACAGCGTGAAGAAAAAATAGACATGACATAATGGCTTGAAACAAACAAATACAGGCACCAACAAATACAGGTGAAAAGGTGCATATTCTCCACACAGTCAATACTCATAACCAGTATAGAAGGACCATATCCTTTTCGCTGGATGCTCTCAGACTCCCTCTCTCTCTTTCAGTTGTGTACACATGCGCGCGCACACACACACACCCACAAATCTGCTAACAGTCAGAGCAATGCCCTTGCCGTGAGAGACTGCAGCACTTAACGGCCAGCTACAGTCCAGGACAGGATGTGATAGCCTGTGCTTTTCTTGGCAGAGGTGCAAAAGTTTAATTGTTCTAGTTTACCAAGGACACAACTGCAAATGGTGATGTGTACAACAGAATCCAACAGGACATACGGTGAACTTGAAAGTTATCTCTAGTTTTTGCACTGTCCATTATGAAAAGGGGATGTTAGTTAATTTCGAAATAATCCCATCCTTCTGTCAGTGTTAAAATTACATTTCCCCAATCGTAGTAGGCTATATTAAGGAATATATGTGTCTGCATTGTTATTTATCCATAAATAGGACATACTGAACTCAAAGGTATCCTTACATAATGATCTCTGAGTTCATAACAACAGGCTACAGTGCCCTCCACTAATATTGGCACCCTTGGTAAATATGAGCAAAGAAGTTTGTGAAAAATTATCTTTATTGTTTAACCTTTTGATATTTTGTTCAAACAATAAAAAAATTCTAGGTTCTCATGGATATCAAACAATTGCAAACACAAAATTCTTTGTTAAATATAGGTGTGTAACAATTAACAATTACAATTAACAATCACAGACATCCCTATGAATTCATATGAGAAAAATATATTTGAAGTATATTCCCACTGATATTTTACATTTTTTGTACACCTGGGTGACTAGGAACAGGAAATTGTTCAACCATGACTTCCTGTTTCACAGGGGTATAAATATGAGGTAACACTTGGGCCAAATGCCCTTAATCATTCATAACAATGGGTTAGACCAAGGATCTCCAAGGATCACAGCTGGAGAATTGCAGAAGTTAGTTGCATCTTGGGGTCAGAAAGTCTCCAAAACTACAATTCGAAGTCACCCACATCACCACAAGTTGTTTGGAAGGGTTTCAAGAAAACAGCCTCTTCTCTCATCCAAAAACAAACTCAAGCGTCTTCAGTTTACAAGACACTACTGGAACTTCAAATGGATTCAGGTTCTATGGTCAGATGAAACCAAAATAGAGCTTTTTGGCAATAAACACCAGAGGTGGTTTTGGTACACACAGAGAGGTAGCCATATGGAAAAGTACCTCATGCCCACCGTTAAATATGGTGTTGGTTCTTTAATATTTTGGGGCTGTTTTTCTGCCAGACGACCTTGATATTTTGTAAGGATACATGGCATCATGGACTCGATCAAGCAGATATTAAATGAAAACCTGACTGCCTCTGCCAGAAGGCTTAAAATGGGCCGTGGTTGGATCTTCCAGCAGGACAATGATCCAAAACTTACATCAAAATCAACACAAAAATCTGACCACAAAAACAAGGTCCTGCCATGGCCATCCCAGTCCCCTGACTTGAAACCCAAGTCAGGGGACTGGGATGACAATGGAACGACACAGGGTGACAATAACTGTTGCACACCTATATTTAACAAAGATATTTTTTTATAAACCTGTGTTTTGTTTGCAATTGTTTGATAGCTATGAGAGCAGAGAATTTTTTGTGAATGTTTTTTTTTAACAAAGATCAAAAGGTTAAACAATAAACACAATTTTTCACAGCCTTCTTTGCTCATATTTAACAAGGGTGCCAATATTAGTGAAGGGCATCATACATTATCATTGATTAGACACTGAGTGGATGCTCGATAATGAAAAAAGTAGAGTACAACAGTAGGGGAGTCAGATAGTAAGAAGGTGCCTATGCTGTAAGAAAAAAAATGTCCTCAGCGGCAACAATGATATTCTCTGGTAAACACTTCTGGAATGTTCTATCATTAGCACAATTTGATTACACCCTGACATGGTGATTTGGAACAAGTGCATGAATAGTGTATATAAACCTGACTGCCAGTTCAGAGCCACTCTAATAGGGTAAATTATTTAGCTGCTCAATAAGAATCTGCAGCCTTGGAAGTTGATGCGAATGCTTTTACATGAGGGGCACCAGAGTGCTGAGTGCTTGAGTCAGAAAGAGAGAATAAATGAGCACAAACGTGCACAGTGTGTGTATATGTGTGTTACTGAGGTATTATTTGACTCTACACAGATGCATGCTATAAAAAATAAATAAATAAATAAAATCATTGTAACCCAAAGAGATTCCTGGTGGTTTTGTAGAACATGCAAAAGTTCCTAATAATATTTTTATAATGTTTTCACAATGGAAAGAGGTCCCTGTGGTTTGACATGACTTTTAGATGATAGTTTGATGGTTTTCCAGTGGACTGTAAAAGTATTCTGCAGGAATCTTCTAGTCTCTGTTGGTGACCTTGTGGTTACACCCTGTGGTCTAATGATTTGGAATGATGCTGCAAATCAGACTGATCAGCAAGGAAACGGGAAAGCACTGGTGTATAGTATTCATGGTTATCCAGCTGACATACAATACAAATCATATGGCTATGTAGCCCAATAAATAAACTTTATAAACAATTCAAACTATTAGATCTTGACTGCAACGTGTTTAATAAGCGTGGACAAGAAAGAGAATTAAAACCATTAGATATGGCATGTCCTTCAAAACATCACTTTTAAGGATCCTTGAATATCATTTTAAACCAACAGAAATTATCTAAAAAGAAATAAACAACATTATTACATGTTTAATTGCCAGGATTTATACATACATATGTTTATGAATAGTCCATCTGGAACCACACCCATGTCCTCCTTATACAAACAGGTAGCTGGCTAGTGAACTGCTAACAAACTAGCAATAAACATAGATAGCATTTTAGTACTGGAGTCTCAGATTCTGTTGTCATTCTCAGAAATTTATTTGACAGGCAATACCTGTCAAACATACCACAAATACAACAATTATATTCATGACTAACATTAACAAACCTAGCAAGCTTAGCACTAAGTACACAGGTTCCACAGCTAAAGGTTTCTTGTTACCATATTTCAGGAGTACTTTAAACTAAGAGCAGAGTATTGTGGGATGAAGGACAAAGCCTTTCTCTCATATCATAAAATATTCAGTTGAACAGGCACTGGGATTGAAATGAATCTCTCTTCATGACAGAAGGCATATAATTATCCACCAGCTAGTCTGAACATACAGAGTTTGTCAGTAAAAGGGATATAGTAAACTAGGAAAGTATATAAGTGTTTTAATTAATAAGAAGAGATGCACTCTTGCATTGCTGGATTGCCCACTCGGCATATCTGCTATCTCTATCTCATATGGGCACTACACCACAAAAGCCTAAAAGCAAACACACACCCCAACCGGAGTAACATGCATCAGAGAATTCAGAGATTTTGAAAAAAATTAACAATAGCTGTTACTGGCGTTCTAGTGAACAGTGTTCATATGATTGTAAGTGTTACATAAAAAATTTTTTACAAACGCAATAATATAATCCTAGACCTTGGTGTCTCCCAGTCTATCGATTGCTACGTAACATAATATGCACTATTAACTGAGCAAGCATGAGTATGAGTGAAGGAGTCGCTCCTAGGTTCAGAGCTTGACATGAAGATCACACAAGATGAGGCAATATGACAATTATACCTCTGCCTTGAAATAACTTGCTTCTAGATATTACTGTTAGGAATGCTGAGACTAGCATATTGAAATTTGACATATGCAATGCTTCTCAATCCTTAAAGATTTCTAAATTATTTTAAAATGATGACATTAAAAATTACACAGTGTCCTGACATTGTGTTCTTACTGACCAATGTGCCAGTTATAAGGCTGAAAAAGACAGACCTATAAATAATGTCAATAAAAGTGCAGGTTGAATCAAGGACTGGGAGACAGAGAAAGAGTAAGAGAATGAGTGAGCAAACTGAGATGTTAAAATGACCTTGCTACACTCTCAATATACTCAATATAGCCAAGTCTTTGAATGTAAGAGGTTAATCATTGAGCCAACATGATGAAACGAAATGGCAAAAGAACATATTACCACATGTGAAAATACTACAATGCTAAAATACAAAAAAAAAAAAATCTACTTCACTGTTAGTTAAAGTCCCAATAATAAAATCCTAAGGTTACAAGTCTTTTTTTTTAAACTAACCCTTCTCCATTAGCTTGCATTAGCTTTGCTTTTTGGCAAATCAATTACATCCATCCATAATAGATTCCAAGCAGACACATTGTATGCCAATACTGACTGTAGCTAAGGTTATGTCAAAGGGTTGTCTATGTTATGGTCCTTAGACAGTGCATTACAAGAATTATAATTTCTTAATAATGCATGACCCGAAATGAATGGATCTTCCAATAATGCCAGGAAACGGCTGTCAGACATACCTGCTCATATCAACATGTCACTCAGCATATAATGGGACCCAATCCAATTTTTCAGTCTTGACTACTTGGTTTGCTTTGTCAGTTGAGTTACTTTTATGATAATAAAAAGCAGTGTGCAAGTTCAAGTGGTCTTATTTCATCCTAAAGATGTCGATATCATAACATTCCAGTATTTTGGGTTGTATGAAGGCAGTACCACAGTACTATAATTTTTGGATTTACATACCCACTCTAGATATGGCGAATTTTGGAAAAAGTCGGTGCAGAGCATGTTAAACAACCATAAAGTGAGCGACATTACACAGTCCGACAAAAACCCATGAAGAAAGTTTACATAAATGTATTAACTCAGATTTAGGAGTACGCTAAATGCCATTCATGAACCGTTTAAAGTTACTTAAAGATTTTCTTGGTGCCACAGTGGGCAGAATGATTTCCCACCATAAAGAGGCTTTCACATGGTGTTCAGCTTTATGGTGGAAAATTATGACTCAGTTCATTGTGGAACCATCAAAACGTAGATATGGTAAAATAAATAAATAAATAAATAACCCCCATCACCTTTTAAACACTTTCAATTTTAGCTGTGGTTTCCATAACTACTGAGAAGGTGGCGAGATGCCTGTAGTCCCGCCCCTTTTGTAAACAAGCCATTACTCAAAATCACCTTAACTGGGGGAGATCCTCCTTATGCATTGAATACAGAATACAGATAATAAGTAATAACATGAGCTACGCTGTCATGGCCGACACATTTAGCAGGCTAAACTAAAAGAGCAGACGCACAGTGACTTGCTGCGTGTAGAATCGTTCTTGATGAATCATATAGACTGTTTGACATGGAATAACGTCAGAAAATGGGTTTGTTGTCGTTTGACTCTGTCTGCATAATACACTGACATGCATTCCTGTAAAAGATTCATGCATGCTCCATTTAGCCATCTGCATTATCCCAGGTCAATAACAAATAGGTTATCCAAATCAAGCTTTAAAAAATATCTGCTTTATTCAACATTTATGAGCTCTGTAAACTATTACAGGAAGCGCATATGTTACAGTGTGTTGGGCACACTATAATGGCGCATCCTGCATTTTCTCATTTAAAAAATATAGCATGGCATAACTCACAAAAAAAAACAACTATTATTTAGTAGCCTATACGAGCACTTTCACTCCTTACCTCTTCCCGTCCACCCCCGTTCAGTGTGGGCGCCTCTCCGGTCACCGTCACCCCCTGCATCCTCAGTCGTTTTTCTCTTTTTGACTTGCATATATTATTATTGTTGTTGCTGTTGCAATGCCCTGGGTCCAGACTGTCCTCCGGTCCAGCCTCGGGACCTTCCTGCTGGGATGCGTCTCACCCCATCTGAAAGAAAGCAGGCGACGTTTCTCCGAAAATAATCTGCCATCCGCGCGGTGGATAACATGCGACTCTCTTCAACAGAAATGATCGTGTCCTTGCCTTCCCCTTCACATCACCAGGCCAAACCTGAGCGTGTTATTCGCTATAGGTTAGGAATATATGGGTATCCCTGAAAGCACGTGCAGGTCAAAAAATAACAGTTAACAGGTACCGTTACGCTTCACTTCCTCTGCGCACATACACAGCCACAGCAGTCGCGCGCCTTCCAGAAATCGCGCGTGCACTTAGTGATCCCTCTCTCTCGCTCGCACTCTCTCTATCCTGAAACATTCGCACTCTACCGTAATTTAATTCTTAGGCTTATTTGAAGTCTATATGTTTTTGTCGCGTCCTCCCCACACCCCTTAAACTAACTGCGCTTACCTGATCGGTCACGCTCGCCGCGGAGTGACGTCATGATCACGCCCACTTTCCTTCTACGATAAAACAGCGCTATTAATTAAAACAAACGTATGACTGACTGAACCCTTTGGTTCTAACCACTATACATTAATATAGAATATATACATTAAATTATTCTTAAAGAGGGAATTGGTTTTTTGGTTGTTTTTTTTTTTTTTTTGGCGGGGTGGGGTGGGGGGGTGGGGTATTGGAAAATATAATAACAAGAATGCAATTCCAGATCACCCCAGGGGTTTAGGCATGGGGTGGGAAAATGAATAACTAACACCAGGAAATAATGGACAGGACAAGGTTGCATTTGATCCTAACAGGCAATTGAAGGGATTTGACTGAACAAAAACAAAATCCTTTGCTAAATGAACTCGATATGATTAATGAAACCTGCGTGAATTTCAAACGACTAATAAATATTATTTGAGGTCAGATTCGGCTGGCAAGACTTTTTTTAAACGCTGTGCTTATTTTCCACCCTGTGCCACACGCATGGCCACACCCATGATGACACTGTTTTTGTGCACATATTAAATAATATATATCTTTTGCATATATTCGAGAAAAATATGCAAAACAAAAACCCTAAAAAATTCTTAAGAGAACAGATTCATGGAATTAACTTTTTCTCAGGTGGTCGATGGGAAATAAAATCAAATGATAGAGCTCCGTGTACCCATTATATTTTCAATAAAAGAACTATAGGCTTAGACTCATTGACATGGTGGCATGTCAATAATCAGGATGTTAACCTATAATCTCTAAGTACATACTCAAACACACCCACAGATGGCTCCATGTCCTGATTTACAGACCCTTCCTTGTGTTGTCTTCTCTCAAAGTAATTTTCCAGCAATAACTATGAGTATTTGCAGCAGTTATCCCACAGGAAAATGTACACAATGGCTTGTCTGGTGATAATTTTATGGATTGTAAGATATTAAATGCCTCATTTTGTCCTTTGTCTTGCAACCTGGTCTTTAAAAGGGACTTCATGACAAGTTTCATATTTTGAAAAATAAACATTTTATTTGCTAGTAGATATGGGGATTCAAAACCATCCCCAGACATTCAAGTACAGTGTAAAAAGAACGCTCTAAACATGCATTAGAGACCTAAAAGATCTAATAATGATTTGATCTGTGATAACCACACAAATAAAATTTAAGAGTGCAAGTGTGTAATACAGGAGACTAAATGTGATGCATAAACTTCTGTGTGTACATTAAGGATAACAATGTGCAACAGCATATGTCTCCTTATCAATAGTATAATTGTTGTACAGTGACATTTGTACAAAGTATTTACATTTTATCATTTTAATCAATATGAAAGCAATGCCTATCTTTATGGTAATTACACATAAAACATGACTTTACCTATCCATTCTTTAAGTTGGAAGGGTGTCAGAGCACAGGGTACAACTTTTTGGTGCAAGTGTTGCTTAAAGGTTTTGCTCAGCACTGTGCTTGGTGGTGCTGGAATCTGAACTCTCAATTGTCTGATCTAAACCTCCATTGACCTCCTCATTTGAAATATGTTCCAGGTCATCTGTCATTTCAGCATTACTCAAACACCGGCATCGGCATCACTTAGAGAATGAGGAGAACAGGGTGACACACTTCCTCCTCGGTCTTGTGCCTTCCTTCTCCTGTTTTTGGATTTTGCTTTGGCAATCTTGCTGTTGGGATGTTTGACCTGGATGTGACTGCACAGACTGTCATGTGTCTGAGCAGTCAGGCCACACTCTTCACACACATACAGCTTGTCCCTGCGTTCCTTGTAGGCATACTGTTGGAAGACACCATGAACCTTTTTTAGGTGAGCCTCCAGGGAGCAGCGCTGAGTGAAGGCCTTCTCACACACAGTGCACTTAAAGGGCCGCACACCTGCAAGAGAAACTGTCTGGCTTAGCGAGGCGTGACAAAGAGAGACAGGGAGAAGAAGAGATCGTAACATTTGATGACCGGCTCACCTGTATGGGTGCGCACGTGCCTCTTGAGGTCGAAAGCGTCATTGAAACCTTTCCCACAGTATTCACAAGAGTACCTCTTCAAGTCGCTATGAGTCCTTAAATGACGTTTCATCACTCGGCCAAGACTAAAAGTCTTCTTGCATATTGGGCAGGAAAAAGGGGAATCTGATGTGGTTTGAGAGACATTCAATGCTTCATTATCCGCGTTGGCCATCTGCATAAATGAACGGAATCAAAAAAAGATTGAATTCAGTTTTATTTGTCTAGCACTTTTAACAATAGATATCACACAGCAGCAGAAATCCAGATGTAGATTTAGATCCCTAATGACAAGGAAAGGAAAACGGGAAAAACTCCCTGACACAACAAGAGGAAGAAATCTTTGGAGGAATCAGACTCAAAGTAAACCCATCTTCTTCCAGGTAACACCAGATAGTGAGATAGAAATTATTCATATTCAACAACCGCATACTGTAAAGTAAAATAATACCAGGTATGTTAAAATGACCTCCAGTATGAGCATACGGTGAATTAGATGTCCTGTGTTCATCCCATCACCTTTAGATTACATTAGGGGTTTTTAGATACAAATGTACAGTATCCAAGTAAGATTATTTACTGAAGCAAAGGTGAGATTTGGGCTGAAAGAAAACAGAGACCATATCTCTAAAGTGTGGCAACAGGTCCAGTATTAGAATGTTCTTTAATGTCCCGAAAATGTAATTAATCTGACCTTATTTTTGGAACAGATGAAAGGAGGCCCGTGTGAGCTCAACTCCTGCATGACAGAGCAGGACAGCTGGGCAGTCGAGCTGTGAAATTGAGTGTGTGTTTGTGTGGTCTTGCTCTGTGGGGTGGAGGGACAGACGGGCAGCTCAGCAGGGCTGTGCTCACACTCTTCATGGCCATGATGAGTGAAGATACACACTGAAAAGCAAGCAAAATGGCCTATTACACCATTCAATTAAATGAGTACTAACAATTCCACCAATGGGTCAGGACCATGTCCTGCTCAGATTGGTGATTACCCATTTTCCAATACACTCAAACTTTGTAGTTATTTGAGAAGTTAAGTCAGGGAGCAAGGCAAATAACCAAACTGAACCAGTGACTCACTAGTTACTGAGCTGGACACCCTTGAAGTACATCAATGAGCTCCATAAAATAAGTGCGGTTCATGCTCACATAATGAAGCCTATGCAGGGGATTTCAAAGGGAAAAGATTCGCAGTGGCCATTTTCAACCCTGCCCTCACAGGGATCATCCTGAGAAGTTGCCATGGGCCTGAGATTATGCACAATGGGTCTAGCTATAGCTCTTTGTACTGTCATTCCAAACTTTAGTGAAAAACAATTAATGGACCTTTTAAACAGTCACTGAAGGGACAAATTAATGGATACTTTGCTCCCTATATTCTTTGTGCTGTTATTTTGATTCCAAAAACTGCAACCAGACAGATTACATATAAAAGTAGGTCAAGTTAAACATATTAAACATAATAATAAACCAATCACTAGGAAACTGTACTCTATACGAGCATTATCTGATTAATTGTACTGACCTCAGAAACAATGTTTTTATTATAATATAGGACACTTTTTACTACATTTCTCCATCTTCCCCAGCTGAGACAGTTTTCCTAGCTTATCACTGAAACGATTCTTCTACTTAAATTGCATGAAAGGATAGAGTCTACTTTTCTAGACTTGACAAATTGTTTGCACTGGTTTCTTCCATCCAATACTGTTCTGATCTGTTCTGTATTGAAAATGTACCATCCATTGTCCCCATCCCGTCCATTCCTGAATAAACATTTCATACTAATGTATCTAGTATTACTAAGCATTTAGTAGTACTACTGTAGAGCTGTTGATCCTTTTGAAACAACTTCTATTCTGCTGTTTAATGCTCAGCAAAACTTACTGCTTGCCAGCTGAAGTTACATACTCAACACTTATTAGGCTACAATTTATTTTATTTCACACTTATACTTATTTTATTTGAAATTATTATTATTTCATACTGAATGGCTAGTTTTGACTCCTATGACAAGTTCTCACTGTGCAGGGCGATGGAGCATGAATCACAAACCATGACATCCTGTAAATGAACAAAAGCCCTAAACTAGACAACTGCATGGATCCTCTATTCAAGTACCTGTAAAGAACTTTATCTCCGGTGTTTTCATTCAGCACACATGTCTAATCTCGAAAGACTAAAGAATTAATGAACATGAAACCATATAAAAATCATTTACATGGCAATATTTGCTTTGTGAGCAATATAAACCATATAAACACTCACCTGGTGTATAGATGTCTCCTCGCGCACAGTCAGGTATTTCATTCCATTTTTTTTTCCCGGAAGTGCTGCTCGTCTTTTTAACCAGAAACACTCGCGGCATTTTTGCTTTTTACAGGTTTCTTTGCGCAATAATATTTTCGTTTTAATTTCAATAAACCAAGTATTCCTGTTTTACCAACCTTTAAGCTGCTACCTGCCACATTTAACCCTGTTTTATATATATATATATATATATATATATATATATATATATATATATATATATATATTTTTGGTGAAGTTCACTTTTACTTCACGCGCCCAACTGAACTAAACCGATTCATTTACCTAACACGGTGACCAGGTAAGTCTCGCGCATGCGCGTTAAAGTAACGGTGCAGATCCGCTTAAGTATGTCAGTTACGCATCAAAACAAGGAAAATATTATACTATTCCTAAAAAAAATTATCTAAAAACGGCGGTTTTTATTTGACCCACACAAAAACAATTTTAAGCAATTTAAAATAGGTAGCCTATAGTGCAGAGAAACCAAACTGGTCCTTTATGTGTCAGATTGTGTGAGGTGTGTGAACTGTTTGGCTCATGGGTGTGGACATGTTTAGAGTAATTACTGGGACAGTAGGCTTTGTTGGAGGAGTGAAATAAGAGTTGGTGGGCCTGAGGGTGTGGAAGGTTGGGGTGGGGGTGTATGTCCTATTGCTTAAGTATAGACAGCAATTAGCATTTAAGGCAGACTTACTACACTGATGTAGTCATCCAGTGTGGCCTGGGGGGGGGGCGGTGAACAGAGAATTTAATATGTTTGCACTTAACTACTTTAATGCATAGGCTACAGGGTTGACACCTAACTAAGTATAGCACAATTTGGGTCATCTGGACTTACATAGGTACTGAGTTTTCATTAAAAACTATGTTTCATTCAACTGCCTGCAAATTCACAGCAATAATAAGGTCAGCTCAGTGTCTGTCCCACTTCTGGGCTGATTTAGTGTTTCATGTGTCCTCATAAAAACTCTAATTTATTTTCTTTTATTTCTGTATATGTTATTACTTATCATGTTTAATTATTTTATTATTTAGTGTTATTTCATAATTTATTATATTATTTCTTTTTATTTTATAGGGTTACAAATAATTGTTTTTTTAACAGGTTTTGCCCAGATGGTTTATTTTCTCCAGGTTTATTTTTCACAGTTTTGTCTATAGCTCTGTATGCAAATAAGAAGGGACTCATTGCTCTCTTTGAGCTCTGATAAGGTTTATTCAGGTAGAACAATGGGCCTAAGCCATTAACAGCTCCAAAAGCAGACACACACACACACACACACACACACACACACACACACCTTCCCCAATTTGTACAAAAATAAACCCAAACATTACACACTGTACTGGGGTAAACAGGATACAGTAAACACATTGAAAACTGTTCATTAATGTACCATTGATAACCATGGCTAATATTTTTATTTCCACATACACACATTTTTGTGTATTCTCTTATGTTTATAGACCCATCCCATGAAATAACTTAGAATCTAACATGTTGTTTACTGGCTTCTGGAGACTTCTGTGTGATTTATCATTTGAGGTATTGAATAAATAAAACATCAAATCTGTGTTGTTCCAGATGTTAATCATTAATCAGGTATTAATCATGTATCTTTTGGAGACTCTACTTAGGACGGCACATACATAAAGATCATATTAATGTACTCAGGGTGGTAAATGTATTGCATTTCTAGTTCACATAAAAATAAAAACTTGTAAAAAAGTTGTTACTCAATATTTAGATGTACCCTTTTGTCTATGTACATTATATTAATGGTCACATAATTTGGAACTTGTCTAGAACATTGCAACATAGCCATATAGCTCTGAAAATCAGCGGCATGTCCAGGTTTTTATACAGTACATAGGGGGGCAAAGGAGGGGCACAGCCTCATAATATATAGATGGATCTGCAGAATATCGTATTTGTTCCACGATGCAAAAATGACAATGATATTGCTGATTTGGCTGCACATAGTTGCTCTTATACCTACAGTGATTATTTAAATCAGCAAGATCCACCCTGTCTCATCCCTGTGGCTATACCACAGCTGGTTTGTCAGTATACAGTCAATTATATTCTACGACATGGATGACTGCAGGTTTATTCCAGTACAATAATATGTACAATGTGATTTAAACAACAATAATTATTTTCGTTGTAGTTATCTTGGGGTCAATAAGCATTACAGACGTCTGTCGTGACTAAATGCTCTTTTTTATTATTATTATTATTATTATTCAATGCCACAAGAGCAAGAGGTATTGCACAGTCACATTATTTACATTAATCCTACTAGACAAACATTCTTAAACAAAATTCAGTTTCTTTAAAAGATTACATGTTTTTAGTGCTTTTTTTTATAGTTAACTCCAAAAGGCTTATGTATAATTCAGTCATTTATAAAATGTAGAAAATTTAGTAATGTAGAATTAATAAAATATAGAAAATTATTTACCAAATAAAATAAATAACTGCACAATGTATTGTTGTTTACTTGTTGTTTTATTATTGTTGTGGGTCAGTAAGAAAACATGGTGGAATCAATGGACGCAATTACGGAACCGGCCATGCATTATAATTTCCACCCCTGTTGTTTTCTCGTGATCTCGACTTAATTTTTCTGTGTACTGGACATCCATTGTCCCGAAGTCAATTGGGTTTTTTAATGGGTTTTTGGTTAAATGACTGAATAAGGTCTGTGGTTAACACAAACTCAAGAAATGTTAACGTTTTATACTACGACATAAAATATATCAGTAATACCCCACTCAGGATTTTTTTTTAAGCTTTTATGTGTCTTGAAAAAGACGGTTGCTAACAAGTAGCTAAATTGGACTACAGAGGTTGTCGGGGAAATTAAACGTCATCACGCCAAACAGGAAGACTTCTCTAATATAGCCTTGTTGTGTTTATACTCGCGATCTTGCAACTCAAAATTTCAAACTTGTAGATCTATCAATTTATAGTATTTTCCAAGCGTATTGGTTTTTTTTAAAAAAAAATTAAGATTGAACGAATTTACGGAAACGTAGTGTTGAAGTCATACGACCTTGGTGTAGTTTGTTTATAGCATTAGCTTTTACTTCTTTCGATTATATTTAGACTTCAAATTTCATAAAAGTTTTGTTCACTTGTGAAGATTATCTTAATGAATGAAACATATAAGAATCAAACGTTAGTTGGTCACAGTTTATTTTCTGCAATAATCCAAAAGCCAATGGAAAAACCCTATTTGCTTTTTGTCGAGGGAATGATGATGCTAACTTCTGGGGTGGCCTACAAAAATACGTCATCTCTGCAGGACTGACGACTTCCACATTAGTGTCCGACACTTGAGAAGGGGGCATCCCTCTCTCTTAATGCGGAGATAAGGTCCATCTCTACAGCGGGAAGTTATTACACTTATGAGGGCAAAGATGCCAACGTGCATGTAACACCAGTCCCGTTCACAAAACGCGAGGTTTTCTCACAATAAAATTACATCATGAGTAAACAGTTATTGGTTATGTCGATTTCACGAGAGAACAACAGAAGAAAAAAAAACCTAATAATGCATGGCCGCTTAGGGCTTCCATAAGTAACGTCTGTAGTTGACGGTAAATTTGTTAAAATCTAACAGCCTGCACAATATGCGATAGTATTATACAACAATATAATATGTAACGATAAACTTTTCAGTGGCTACAAACATTTTTTAAAAACAAAATACACCGGATGCGCATTCTTTTCTGTTCATTTTCTAGAAGTAGAGTTTAAAAAAAAACCTTGCTGTGTTTTTTTTTCTTCCAGTTAATTAAGAGAAGGTACACCGCCATCTTGCTCCGATTAAAGTCACTTGAACGCAATTGACATCGTAATTATGACGTCCCAACTCGTAAATACGAACTTCCCAGGCGGAAATGAACAGTGAGTCACTAGGGGGCATGGCGTAATCAAATTACAGAGACAGACTACAGATTTGGACCAACGCGCTTTCCGTACTAATGGGAGTAAAGAACAATATGGCGGCGTCCTGGTGAGCTGTCTTAGCTAAAATATAGGTGCACAGAAATTGTCACTATCTCTTATGGATAGTTAATTGGAGTTCACTGTACAACCAGTTGGAGTATAAAAATACTGTACTGTTAAATATCTAACCGAGCGTCATGGCGTCTCAGTGTGTATTATTTACAGCTCGGGCTTTCTTCATTGCACCCCATCGGGTGACCTGTATACAGCATTTCCGCGCTGTTCTGCCTCTGTCCAGGCGGTATGTGGGAAGTATCAAGAATCCCAGAATCTTGAATCCATTGAAATGCATGTCATTGACATCTCATGTAAGGTTACTCCCCGTTCAACCACTTCGGAGTTCCCATTCCGCCGTGGTGAGAGATGTGGTGCTGTTCGAACATGACCGAAGCCGCTTCTTCAGGCTCCTGGCTCTGTTTTGTGGAGGTCAGTTTCTGTTCTGGAGCTATCTGGCCTATTTTGCGTTCACGGGACTTCGAGACACGAGAAAGAGCAGCAAAGAGCCTCAAAAGGTCAGGACGGAATTGGGACTTTTTAGCTTTGACATAAACCTTGGATCCAATACCTGGAGATATGGATTCACTTTCGGCTGTCTTATTATAGGTAAGTGTTCTGCCAATCCTACTCAGGATCCCACATGTATTTATCGCTTAAAAGTGATAATATCAGGTGTATGCGCACTCCACTCCCACCTGTGCACATACACCTGATATTATCACTTTTAAGGTCTGCTTGTTTAATAAATATTGTGTATATTGCTGATGATTCAAATGAAAATAACGTTTTGGACATTTTTAGAATTATTATCACAAACTCTTTACAGGGAAATAATACATGCACAGTCTCTACAAGTCACCAAATGATGTAGACAAATTTTTTACATTATTCATTAATATAATCCAATATTCATTGGATCGTCATGGTTATTTGCATATCAAACCATTTGAACTGAACACCATCCCTCTCCCATTACAATATTTGCACATTTCTGCATGGACTCTATTGCATTTTTGCAGCTACTGTTCTTATAAGAATATTGTATTTAATGTCTTGTCACTATTATACACTTTACCTGCCTGCTGCTGAAATAACTGCAATGTCCATATTTGGTATAAGCTAATCTGCTGAATACTAAGTCATAGCATGTTATGTTTACATTTATACCAGTTTTAAATTATATTGTTACTCTTTGGCACCTATCTTTTGCACTACTTGTTATATCGGACACGTCCATACTAGAACTGTGTACTGATTGGCGCTACACTGTTACTTACTGTGCCTATTGTCCTGTTTTAGTAATTACTGTACTGTCTTGTGTTGTTAGCACACATTTGCACGTGCATTTATGTAAAAATGTGTAGATCTTATTTAGTTCTGTGTCGTCTCATGTGGTCAGTGTCTTCTTTTATGTAGCACCATGGTCCTGGAGGAACGTTTCGGTTCACTGTGTACTGTACAAGCTGTATATGGTTGAAATTACAATAAAGCCACTTGGACTTGAATGTTACATGAAGAAGGAAGATTTTATGAAGACAACTGTAACATTGAGTTTTATTAGAATATAAAGCGTTTATTAAAAATGATCGATTATAGTGTATTTCTTGTAAAAGAAAGATGGACTCTTTGGTCATGGCAACACAAAGAATTTAGATATTTACAGTATACTGTAATTTCTGTATAGAAAGCAGGCAAAATGAAGCAGTGGTAGTGTGTATTTGGGAAATGGACATGAAGGAAATGGTTATGGATAGAATATCTCTCTTTTATTACTTGTAAATATAGCCACAATGAGAGTTTAAAATAAAGAACAAAGTGTACATGTGGGACAACTGTGGGGCAAACACTGGTAATCAGTGATTGTTTGTTTGGAACAATGGTGAGCATTGGGCTGTTGGAAACTATGTTGATCAGTGATTTCTCATTGGAAACATAGGTTCATGCAAGAGGAACTCAGTTGAGATTTACACACCAAACCTGCTCTCTCAACTTTTTCAACCAGCAGCTGTACAGAACAGTTTTCTAACATCTGTTCAGAAATGTCACTAGATTTGTCAGTAGACTCTTAACCTTGATAATTGTATATTAAAAGTCAGCAAATCTAGTGAAAAACTCACTAAAATTTAATAAATCCATAATTAACATAAAATATACATTGGATATCTATAATGAAATCATGAAGATTAACAACGCTTTTACTTTTATACAAATATCCTTGACAGTCTGTATAGGAACTTGACTGTTCCTTACTCTTATAAAGTACCAAACCTTCTCACCACCGGTCTCATCTCTGTCTTACTCTGCCATTAGGAGGAGGAATTGTTGGACTGGGCATGTTGTTCAGCCGTCGCTCTGTGAGCCGTGTAGTCCTGCATAAGGGAGGTGGAAAGGTGACCGTGTGTACCCAGTCACCCCTAGGAGTGAGCAATGCCTGGCATCTAACTGTACCTTTGAATCAAGTGGCTTGTCACGCACACAGGCAGGAATCACCCTCCTTCATCCCTCTCAAAGTAAAAAATCATAAGTTCTATTTCCTTTTGGACAAGGAAGGGAACCTGACCAATCCGAAACTGTTTGATGTCACTGTTGGTGCCTACAGACCATTATAGGTGTCATGCCAACTGCATGGTTAAAAACTATATAGATGTTTTACTTCTGATGAAAGTTTCTTATAGACTTTTTCATTTGTACCTTTGTACACACATGTGGCAAGTAATAAAAGCTTAAATAGCAATAACATGATTTTGATGTATTACTCATTTACATTACATCAGTGTCCTGACTCACAAATTCAAATAGCAACATGTCGATTTTTTTCTAATGATAAATAGAGGTTTGAGGAGGAGAAAATAAATGTTTCATTAATCAAGATGGTGAACTGATTTATTTTACACTTACAGATAATTGTATATGTGGACTTAGTATGATGTAAATGTATTACATTTCAAGTAATCACTTTTCATTTATTATAAAAACAAGTAAACTAGAGAGGAAGTTGTCTGTTATAAATAGATGCAGATGGCACATTTGTATTTATTAAATAATACACATTCTGTACTCTTTTGGTGCTTAGTAAAGCACTAAGCCTTGAGTGATTCATATAGAGCAGACTGTTTTTTTTCCCACTTGTTATTCACATGAAATGTTCACTGCCCAAGGAGATTTAAATGATAATCAAGATGTGGAGAAGGCTGTGTAAGCAGGTTGTATTACTAATACTACAGGGAAGAAGGTGCTTTCATGAAAATCATCAAATGAATGACTAATTCACATTTGTTACCAAACAGGTCAAATATGCAGGATTAGTACAAAAACAAGTGTAACACCACATAATAACCATTTGGACATCAGCGAGAAAGTCTAAACTACTTGGACACAAGACAGGGCCTGATCAACCCCGAATGGTTCACCTGGACAAGGGTGTCTGATTCTGAAAGCCCAGAAACAATTGATGACCCCAGGTTACATCAGTGATTATGATGATGTCCATGTGCATCACGAGATGTAATATAAAACCATAATCATGTAGATTCCTGATCAGCATTTTTACTTTGTAGCTCTGGTCAAGTAATACAGAGGCAGAACATTTCTTTCACCTGCATCCTGAAAGATGACAAATTACCATTAAAACAAAACAAAACAAAACAAAACAAAAAAAAACATGTGGATGACATTAAGTTGATCAGCTCAGTAGTGGACAGGAGTGACTAAGCTGGTGCAGAAATATTACACACAGTTTTGAAAACTGAATCAGGTGGCCTGAAGCTAAATCTAATTTTTATTGTCGCTGATATGAGTCACAACTTCTGACAAAGACAACAAAGCAGAGGCTGAATGCCACCTGAGGCATGGAGGAACAGAAAGAGAACAGGGTGGCTGTGGACATCAGGTAGATATCAAATATCAAAAAACAAAAACAATTCTAATTATATAAAAAGAAAAGAAAAGAAAAACGATTAGGGCGAAGAAATTTGAGCTAGCTATCCTATTAGCTGAACTAATTCTCTACCCCCAAGCAAATGCAGCGTTCAAGTTCAGTTTTAAACTGCTGTGTATACGCGATTTAGCTTAACAGAGTAATCAAATTAACAGCAGGTTAGTCATTAGTCAGTGGGGAAAATTAAACTAAGCTTGAACTACCTACGTCTGAAAGGTTTAGCACTCTAGCTAAATGTGGGGGAAAAGCGAAATGATGCTAATACGGAAGAGAGAAGAACAAATATCGGCGCCATTTATATGAATCATCTGAGGGACCACAATGGAATGTATTCAGTGTAGTCTGTTATTGACCAACCGTCAGATATTTGGATAGAAATTGACAAATTAAATAAAATACACAACAAATGTAGAGTTAATAGACAAATACAGTGAAGCCAAACAATTCTGAGTTGTTTAAAATTATTTCCTTTATTTGTGCTATATGTAATATTTTACTGATTTTAACCATGATGTGGACCGAAAAGTTGAAGGCAGTTGGAAACCATATGCACTTCGTTTGTTTATTTTGACCTGAAACATTATGTGAAGGCGATAATAAAGCTCATTTTGGACAGGGATAGGGTATCACGTACTCAAGAGGGAAAGGGAGGGACTGAAACACACTAGTGTAGTGAAATATGGATTGAATCACGTGCTTTACTTTCATCCCTGTAGGAGCGCGTGTAGTCGTTTGAATTCACCCTGTGGCGCGAGGGATTTCAGTTCAGGAGTTGATGAGATGAAAATGTGCGATTTTAGGGGGGGAAAACCCGGACGATCTAAATGATTGGGTTTGACGGTCATGATAATCCTGGAGAACATTTGGAGAGATGTATCAAAGCCACGGGAGTGCAGCTTTCACTTACGGACTTTTTACAGACATGGCAGCACGACTGGACCTGAACACCACCACCCAAATGCACAAGGTTCGTTAAACTAATTGAACAAATGTAAATGGGACTAAAATGGAGCGGGAAACAGATGCTTTAGTAATAGCATGCGATATAGAAAGGCAACAAGTAAAACAACCAATACATAGCTAAAGTGAGAAGACAATGACATTTAGCGAATAAAATACTCCCTGTGTAGTTATTTTCAACCAGCTCATTAATTAGGCTATGTATGAATCAGTATTCTTATGCTCCTAATCATAGCCCTACCTCTTAACACTCCCACCCTTTGCTTTCTTCATCTTCTTCTTCTTCTTCTTCTTCTTCTTCTTCTTATTTTAGAATTTGTTTTAAAAGTTTGTATTTTTATTTATTTAATTTTTTTTGCTTCCCTCACAATATTTTGCAGAAGATCACAGATGCAGTCACATCTAGCTCCAATGCTGACTCTGTCACCTCCAGGCCAGATGATGAGTGGCTTCTTGAGTCTTCTCTTGTCTCAGAAGCAGAGTGCATCTGGGACACCATGGCCTCCTTTTTGCCCTCTTCACTGCCAAACTGTCCATGTCTCCTGTCACAGTGTTTCAATCCAGAGCTGCTCCATTCTGGGACAAGAGACAGATCTCAGGATCCAGACAAAGAACACAGCAATCAACCTGTAAGTTGTAGATTTGTTTGTAGATATAAATGTTCTGGTTTAACGTCCTAAACAGTGGAAGCAGGGACGAGCTGTCCATTTGACTCATCCGGTTATGGTAAAGAGGGCTGTGTGATTCACACCTTAGTCATATAGAATCTCATAGGGTGAGTCAGTGTAGTAATATTCGCGCGGGACTCAGAAAGCACACACTCAAACCAGATTGTAAATCTGGCCATTGATGAGTAAGAGGAGTAATATTTGGGGAAATCTGTGTGCTGTACAGTTATCTCCCACAAGATGGCAGTATCATCATTTGCTTGATCCTGCCATATTGCTTATGTAAATGTGGGAGAAGGTTTGGGAGAATTACATCATGAACTTTTATGTTCATATTTTTAAAATAGAGTTATTCTGTACAATTAACCGTTATTCTTGCCTCTGAATCACTTCTAGAGATCCATTGAGGAGTGTGAGAGGAGGAGAGCCCGCAGGGAAAGGAACAGAATAGCAGCTGCTAGATGTCGGGATCGTCGACGCATGCTTACGGACACGTTACAAAACGTGAGTCTCATGGATAGCAATTGTAATTTCAAATTTGATTTATTTACTGGCTTGTAACTAATAATAAAGTATTACCATTTAACCATTTGTTCCATCCTGGCGCTAGATTTAATGTAATACTTATTTCTCTCATGATACATGACACTGGAATCTATATGTACTGCTAAACTCTTCTGTTTGACCTTTAGGAGACTGAGCAGTTGGAGCGTGTGAAGGCTCAGCTGGAGGCAGAGATTGCTGGGCTGGAGAGGGAGAAAGAAAGGCTGGAGTTCGTTCTGGAGGCCCATAAGCCTGTCTGTAAGATGGATGGCTCTAATCTTGAATAACCATCAACCCTGAACAAGTTCAGAACTGAGTCTGCAGGTTCAGATCAGTCCTGACAGTTGATATTTTAGTTTAAGAAAGCTGAAAGGCAATTATGTTACCATGTTAAACATAAGCAACATTACATTTTGCATGTTGTTCACAAATAGTACTGAATAGTAAATTTTTATAGAATTCCTATTTTTCATTCTAAACTGTTTAGAAATTAAATAATCAAACTCTTAGCCACCCCAGTGAGCATGAAGTTGTATTATAAATAGTCAGCATGGCCTGACATAGAATGACCCATAAAAATGTCCCATAAAAAAGCAATTGGTTTATTCTTTCTGGGTTTTTATTTTGGTCCATATGAACTTTGATGTCTTGTGTAGACCACACAGTCACACTTATCTGTGTCCATATTCACATCTATTAAAAAACCCTTTTACTCCAGACATTGCATGAACCTTTGGCAAAAACACTTTTCTGAATGTTTTTGTGCTCACTGGGACCCAGTTGTAGGCCCTATGTCTTGCCTGGTGCTGGAAAAAAAAAACCTTTATTAATGCATAACCACAATAGAAAATAACTTGTACAAATTCTGCAACATAACACAGATGTGGCCAGTAACTTATGTCAGTGAAACACAATAAAGATTCTTAGTGAACGTATTAGATTGTGACTGGATCATTTCCTTAAATCGTTCATTTGAATTAATGGAATTCTTTAGTTTTATATAAGAAGAAGGGTTGGAAGAAGACCAAAAAATTTCTATAGAAAACAAAAAGGACACAGAAACAATTACACTTTTGTTAATTAATTATCTTTTTAGCAGAAAATCAGATTCCTGTATGAATATACAAATTGGAAATGCCCCCTTCTCCTTATGTAGGTTCTGCATGATCTGCAGCTTACATTAGCATATTGAAACATGACTGGCTCTTATACCTGCAAACTAGTCGCTTTTCAGCGAAATTCGCCGTTTTGAATCAAAATATGTCATTAATGTCAAGCGTGTAGATCCGAAGAGTTTAATTTCGAGTGATTGGGGTGGGGTGAAACTGCAAGCACAATAAGGGCCGTTCTTGTATTCGTTATATTAAATGTAGACGCGCTCATGCTGTGTGACGCGCTCGTTTTTCGAGATGGAAAATCCCAACTTTTCAGAATTCCGCAAGCGCTACCACAGGTCATGTGACAAGAACCAACCAATCAGCTTCACCCTTTCTCTTTGTCCACTCTGAAATAGGCTTTGAATCTCACGGAGCGGTTGAATTAGTTGGTGAAATTCTCCGTTTTCTACGTGCTTGAAGGGTGGAGTGCGCCCAAACACGACGTTTTTTTCTCTCTTCTCCATAAATAAACCTAGTAGCAGAGCTTCTGCAAGGGATTTGCGGTGCTGTAAATCCAGCCTGTGCTAAAACTTCCTCGTCGTCATGGAGAGCGCAGCTCGTGGTTGCTTAGCAACGGCAGACACCACGGGAGCTCAAGCGTTTTCCACATGCGAATGGCCCCTAAAAATCACAAGAATCGGAAATCGGCTAATTTCCCATAAACTGGAGTGAGACCACAGACGTCTCTCGAGCTGTCGCGATCTTTTTCCCAATACAACATCTCTGGTGCGGCGTCTCGTGATACATTTTTTCCCTAACGTTACCCCATCAAACTTTTCCCAACCTGTTGGTAAGCTTGTTAGCACGTAAGCTAACGTCAGTCAGTTCAGAATGAATCGGAATACTTTTGCTGAGTTTAAGACTCCCACTGCATCCGTATTTCTGTCTGATTTTAACGTCTGTCGTTATGGAAACTTACACGGGGAATAAAGACGAACACGTAATGAAACAAGACCCACTGTGTTTTAGTGAGTGATCGTGTTGACCATGGTTACGTGTTAACATGATCAGTGTTTGCTAATGTGTTCAATTTAGAGATGTAAAATTTATTAAACCTTGTTTCTTCAGTTTTATGCTTCAACGTCGCAAAGCAATTGGGTTTTTAATACTTGCGTATGAGCTTCTCCTTGGTCATATACACTGATCTATATATATATAGATCCATCCATCAATCTATACTGCTTATCCTTCAGGGTCACGGGGAACCTGTAGCATATCCCAGGGAGTATCGGGCACAAGACGGGGTATACCCTGGATGGGGTGCCAATCAATCGCGGGGCACACTCACACACCCACTTATACACTACAGACACTTTGGACATGCCAATCAACCTACCATGCATGTCCTTGGACTGGGGGAGAAAACCGGAGTACCCGGAGGAAACCCCCACAGCACAGGGAGGACATGCAGAGATATCTATAGATATATAGCATGTAATTAGCTGCTGCTGCAGGTGTCGTGTGGGGCAGAGGACATCTCGGGTATTATCCGATCAGCAAGTGCGCTGGAGTCTTTGCTTTAAACTGAAACACCGGCTCTGGCGGATTAATTAAAGTTGGCGGATGCAGTTGAGATAAGCCTTAACAAACTTTTATGATGAAGAAGAATGAGCTCTGAAGCCATCTGATATCTGGACAGTTCTTTTCCATAATGAGATAGCTTAAAGAGGAAGACACTATTTATGTAGCACAGCTTGAGTCACGGCTGAGGTGCAGATGGAGCTGGTTCTGGCTGAAGGTTGAGGGCAAAACAGAGGTGAAGGGTTCCCACTGCCACAGTATTTTTATTTTTAATTGACAAAGCGGGGTATGCAACAAGGGTTCTCGTGCCCTCTTGGCACACTGCCAAACTGAGGTGGCTGGAATGCAAAAAAAGTTATGATGAAGTGGTGTCAAGAAATGTTGTTGTTGTCTTTTTTACTTGAAGCAAATGTTGTCTTTTCCCTTTATTTTCAGAGTGCACCAGAATGCTTTGTTTACATATTAAAATCACAAACATTTTCTTATGGAGAGGATGCCCCAAGACCACCCTATAGTGATTAAATTCGGAAACATGTCACTTTTTAAACCTCTTCTGAGTTTGTAGGTCTGCTTATATTTTATGACACAGTAATACACTGGCACCAGAATGGAGCAGGTTATATAAAGGCCATTTAATGTCTTCAAGACTTTATCCTGGTCAAGGTCTGGAGGCAGAAATATACCCTGGATGAGATGCCAGTCCATCGCAGAACACCATGCATGCACCTAGTGGCAATTTAGCATAGCCAGTCTACCTATCGACATGTTTTTTGGAGGTGCAAAGAAACTGTTGATCTTGGAGTAAACCCATGCTCAGGAGCAAGGTGGCAATGACATATAAGGTCAACCCCAAAACCTATATGTTTGCACTGTATGTAATAATATTTGCATGTCATATTTTTAATACTAACTGGCAATTAAAGCTTGCAATTTCTTAAAAGAACGGTGTAAATGGTAAAACCATTACCATTATTGGCCCTTAATGATATCCGCTAGACATAACATGCCATCAATACAAGGCAACAAATTAATAGTAGTGGCCCACAGGGACCATTACAGTTTCTATTAAAACCAATACAATTCCCATTATAACCACTAAAACCATTACAAATTCTATGAGGGTTTCTACTGGGTTTTTTTCAGCAGGGTAAAGTTTAGAGTGCGGCTTCAAATTCATCATTAATTCTACACATGAAAGTTTTACTTTAAAATATTAGCGTATTATTATTATTCGGTTGCTTGCATGTCAGCAGTAGGTGGCAGCAATGTATTCTCCAGTCTTAAACATAATCTCCGGGATAAATGGGTAGCGTAGTCCTAAACGCGTCTTGTCGTTACCTGATCCAGCAAGTGCCCGATATGCACTGCGCATGCGCAAACCTTCGCGTCAACAAGGCATCAGGCACGGATCTGGTAGTGACATGATAAACCAAAGACAGCGAGGTGAGTTATCCTGTATGTTTTTTTAGTTAGAGAGTTAGTTACTGTTAATTAGCTACTAGACAAAAAGCGTTCTCTTGACTTTTTTTCTGTATTCAGATTCTGTGTAATATCCGCAGGTTAATGATAGATGCGTCCTTCAGAGCAGTGGTTCTCAAAGGTGGGGTCCTGGGAACACCAGAGGGTCCGTGATAGTTTTTTTTTTATTTTTTATTTATTTTTTAAAAATGTTTTTATTTATTTATTTATTTTATACCATTTTAAAGCGTATTATTATTTTACATTTAGTTACAGTGGTGGAAACCCACCAACAACCCACCATTATCAAATTTATTATATTAATTATTTAGTTCTTATAGGCTAGTTATTAGCCTGTATGACTTGACCCTTAAATAAAGGGGTTTAATCCAAACCTCAATAACTCAAAAACATGTTGGCCTACTAACAACAACAGTTTTGGACTATTTTTTTTGTTTTGTTTGGAAGTGTCAGGAATAGAAATCTCTGTAGCTCTAATAAATAGACAAACTCTTACTTTTTAAACATGTTAATGAAATAAATCTGTACTAAGTGGATCTGTGGAATTTATTTTATAGTTAATTGGGTCCCTGGCTAGAAAAAGCTTGACAACCCCTGCTGCAGAGAAACACCATGTATCTTACAGAATTTAGCTAACACCTACTAGTCTTGCCATACAAAGTAGAACAGGAATAGCACTGTAAGTTCAGGGCTTAGGAGTTTAACATTACCTCCAAGTCCAACAGTAGTTTTCATTTAAGTGATTAGGCTATTTATATGATTGTATTCTATTGTCTAATGCCCATTTGATTCTTCCATGTGGTTATATAGCACCTTGTCAATGCTAATTTTCAGAGGATGTCAATGGAATTAGACGTATTTGTGGGCAACACCACCATCATCGATGAAGAGGTGTACCAGCTGTGGTTGGATGGATATTCAGGTGTGAATATTAATTGACTCAGAGCTGTCTGATTGCATGGTGTCGACCAGGGAGCCACAATCCACTACAAGCTTGGCATACCCTTAGAATAAAACAAATAGGGAAAATAAATTTATTTCACACCAACAAGCCAATTATCATGTTAGGATATGGTTTAGGAAATGTTTCATCCTGAGTAACAAACTGGCCAAATAGTGTATGTTAAGGTCATAATACAAAAGAAATCAAAATGACATCAAACATCCTTCTCTCTTTCTGGATGTGATACAATTTATTCTCTTAAAAATCGTAAGCCCAGCATTTATAGCTTTTTTTTTATCCTTTTAAAAGGTTTTTGGATCCTCTTTTTGTCCAGTTTCATTGACATATTTGTTATAAGTTGTACACTGCCTTTAAAAATCAGCTCTTGGTTCTGAGAGGGTCACTGCATTTATCTTTAGCTTTACTTCTGACTGTTACAAAGTACTGACACTGGAGACTCCTTCCACAAATGCTAAATAATATCTCTACCAGACAAGTTCCTTTGAATTAGCCATTGCTATAGAAATAATGCATTAGAATGAGCACAGTAATATGAACCTATGATTTGCAATGTAGCCGTCTCTATTGTCAGCTGCTGTTGCAGAAATGTAATCAACACCTTCTGAACAACCAAAATAAAGAGTTCAGTAGCACTGTGGTATAATAATAGACAATTGATTATAGGTTTGGTTTGAAATTGAGTATGAAACACAATATGCTATAAAATGTGTAGCTATCTTATGATATAATTTCTTATAATAATTCCAGGCTGTTAAAATCACACAGTCAAAATGTGCACAAAATATATTGCACATGTAAGACAAGTTTATAGAGAAACACAGGTTGTTTTGGGTGTTTAAAAGACTGTGCTTTATCTCTGCCCTTCAAGATTCACACTTTTACTCATGTATTCTGCAGTGAACGATGCAGTGAGGATGCGGCTAGAGAGTGGTGTTTTCCGTGAGAGTGACGTCAGCAAAGAGGTCCTGCACAGTGACACCATGGACCAGTACAGAACCTTCCAGATGTGCGAGCGGCTTTTGCACTGCCCCTCAAAACTGGCCAATCAGCTCCTCTTTCAGATCCCTAGCCAGCGGCAGGCTGTGCTCGTAGAAAGGTATTGTTTGAGATGTTTATCCAGAGCAGTTTATTATAATTTGCAGAATACAAATACAGCATATGTTTATATGTTTATGATCTTTATGTCTGCAGATTCAGGAGGAATGTGTTGATTCATTTTGTGTCTTGGTATGTTTGTAGGTATTATGAATTTGACCATACGTTTGCCAGAGAGGTTTTGGGAAAGAAGCTTTCTAAAGGGACCAAGAAGGACCTAGATGACATCAGCTCAAAGACAGGCATCGCCTTAAAGAGCTGCCGTCGTCAGGTGCGTCAGACAGTAAAATCTCTCAGCTGGTGCAGTCAGCTCTTTCACTGGAGAAATAGGGGATAGCCTACAACAGGGTAATAACTATTCACTGGGCATTAAATTGTATTAGTGTGCATAGATGTTGATCATTTTAGTTTGGCTACAAGGTATGATTTAATTTTACAAGGTGTGTAAGGAGAAGTAACTGCTACACTCACACTGA
Organism: Ictalurus furcatus; assembly: GCF_023375685.1. Classification (NCBI taxonomy): domain Eukaryota; kingdom Metazoa; phylum Chordata; class Actinopteri; order Siluriformes; family Ictaluridae; genus Ictalurus; species Ictalurus furcatus. The sequence goes on from NC_071272.1 coordinate 15,541,756, forward strand.
TATCAAAGTCTTTTATTTGTCATTTGCACAGTTGACACATGGAAAACTACACATTGAAATTCTTAGGGAAGTGCCATTGAGAAATACCGGACATATATTAACATACAACATCTACTAAACAAAATATACAAATGCAAACGCAATATCAAGTATATCCAGGGCAAAATAAAGAATATACATTCAGAAAATAGACATAAATATGGGTGGGTAATGTACATACTAAGTTTGCAATATGCAAAGTGGTGTGCAAAAACAATGGCTGTGCAAATAATGCTGTTTGCTATTTATTTTGCTACAGTTAGAAGATACAGTACAGCTACACAATAATGAGTAAAATGGCCATTATTTATCTCAGTGTTAACATCATTATCGCAATTAATAACCAATTTAAGAACAAAATAGTTTTGTTGCACTTTATACCACTTTAAACCACAAAGTTGTTTCACAGACATTCCACAACATTAAATGTAACTGTAAACTGATAAAAATACTTATGACATGTCATTCTATAATTAACAAAAAATATCATTGTTGGAAAATTGCAGTGGTAGAAGAGGAATTAAACACTTCGGGACGGGGTATGTGGCAATTCACTGTGCCATCATTGATTTTTTTTTTTAACAGCACACCCCATTAAGTTCATTCTATACTTATCATCCTTCAAATAAATGGGAAATTTAGTCAGTTTCTTCCATCAGCTAGAGATTAAATAAATCTAAATATTTGTATAAATCTTTGAACCAAAATAAGAATAGTCTTTAATCAAAGTAAACATATAAATTTAAGCATATAAATACGGAGCTCATTAGTTTATATACCAATATCTAATGTTAGCCAGCTGCTTTTAGCTAAGCTCATCCAATGCTGCACCAGACTTGAGCAGTTATCGTATTAGGATTAGTTAGTTGAGGAAGACTAAAGTTGTGGTTATAATTAAAGTACAATTAATTGTGCAGCCCTGCTAAACAGGCTGTAAATTTTCCAAATAATTAAGATCAGTTCTGCTCATAAATGTACATACCTCTGGCAAAATTTACAAGGTGTTTGCATTTTGTATAAATATGAGTGATCATACATATTTCTTTTATTTAGTAATTATGCTCAGATGAAGGTATTTATAATAAATTTCCGTGTATTATAATAATCATAACCATAACTGAAATGACATAAATGGCTCTTGTCAAGTACAGCCCTTGCTTCTTAATATTGCGTGTTGGCCCCTTGAGCATCAACAACAGCTTGCAGCCTCTTATGATAGTTGTGAATGAACACTTTTTTTTGGGTGGTAAGGCTACCTGCTCTTCATGGCAAAAAGCCTCCGGGTCTTGTACATTCTTTGGTTGCCATACATGTACCACACTTCTGAGGTCACTCCAATGTGTCTCAATGATGCTGAAGTCCGGGGACTGCAAGGGAAACTCCAGAACCGAACAGAATTGTTGTCATGTTGGAAAGTCTATATGTGCCCTGGATGCAGCCATCAATTTTGACAAATTTCCTGTGCCAGTTTAGCTCACAAAAGCTCCCCTAAAACAGCATAGATCCACCTCTTTGTCCCATCACTCCAAATTACTTTATTCCATAATTATTGAGGTTTCTGTAGATGCTGTTTGGCATATTGCAAGCAGGCTGTTTTATGGTGGTGAAATAAAAATTGCTTTTTTTCTGGCAAGTCTACCCTGCAGCCAATTTTCATTCAAGTAGATCAGTTCAGTTTCTGACAAGCCTGTATTTGAGTGGAAGATGCTTGAGGGTTTTCCTTTGCATCTCCTACAATTTTCCTGGTGTCAGAAATCTTTCTTGGTCTACTTGATCTTGGCTTGGTATCCACAGAACCACTGTTTTTTCACTTGTTTCTCAGAATTTGAATAGTGCTGATTTGCATTTTCAAATCTTTTTTTTAAATATCTTTTGGATATCTTATTATAACGTTTTACTAATTAATAGTATTAATTTTCCTTGCAGATCAGTAAAAAAAACTCTTTTGTTGTCCCTATATTTTAGTATCCAGTACATTCAGTGCAATCATAGATTAAATGCACAAGGTTTCCCTAATAACTAAGAAACAGACTAACTGTTCATGTACATACACTGATTACAATCAAATAAGACACGAGTAAAGATTCTAAATCTTCACAGTGATCTTAGTGTCTTTGCGTGAGTATTAACAGGTCCAATATAGCAGGGTATGTAAACCTTTGATTAGGGTCAATTGTGTATTACAGTTATTATTAGGATTTTAGAACTGTACATTATCTGGGTTGAATATAAGTGATATAAAAGATATTGTAGCTTCTTTCACTCAGTTTGACAATTTCAAGCGAGTGTTCAAAGTGGTGGAGGAGCTGAAAGGCCCCCTGGTGGAGAACGTGAAGCATCATTTCCTCTTGTCTAATTCACTGGCCAGGTGAGAACTCAGTAAGCTTAGAAAAATTTACTTGAAGTGAAATTGCTGTAAATAAATATAGCTCCAAAATGATCTGATGATTCACTGTATTTCACTTCTCTTCATTTCCTCACTACCTCAGTCCTCCATTCATTCCTTCTCCTGTACCTTTGTCCTCACTGACTCATTTCTCCCTTGCAGGAACTACGCTGCTGTTGTGTTCTTCGCTAACAGCCGCTTTGAGACTGGCAAGAGAAAGCTGCAGTATTTGTCTTTTCAGGACTTTGCCTTCTGTGCAGGCCAGCTCATCAGCTACTGGACTGTGGGGGCCGTTGGTACGATGCACAGTAATGCATCTAACACTGAGTTAATGGGTTTTTTTTCTCTTTAGTTTAGCTAGACCCAAAGGTATTTGCTTTCACTGGGCAAATTTCAATCACAATATTGCATGTCATACAGTTCATTACCAACCACTATATATCATGTAAATTAGAGGACCTTTCCAAGTTGGACAATTTCTTAAAGTTTTATATGAAAAGGATTCTTGCTAAGGTATGTAAGTGTTTCTTTTTTTAGACTAAGTATAGGTTCTGTTGTTAAAGTAATATAACACAAAAAGTTCTACTTTAAACATGTCCTTATTTTCTGCACCAATGCAGCCTCACATTTCATGTCTTTCCCCATCTTAATACAGTTCATGAAATTGTTTTGAAACAGTCCACATTTTTTTTTATGAGAAAAGGTAAAGGACTCTGAATAAGTACACCAGTGAAAACTGATAGTGTTAAAACATTATGAATTAAAAATGAAATCTGGGGTTTAGTGCACTGGGGTTTAGTACAACCCAATACAAGCAAAAATCCTGTCGGCCCTGTTGTTTACGTCACTCCTAAAAATAGAATCCATGTTGTCCGTGCCAGTGGAAAACCAAGCACTGCTTATCATTAAGCCAACACTTGGCTGGTTTCTGTCTGGAAAATAGTAGTAACAGGCAACTGGGATGCCATGATGGAACAAAATTAATGGGCAAAACTTCTAACCTTTTTTTTTTTTTTTTTTAACACTTATTGCCCCTCTCTGCCTATTAGATGACATGATGGAGGACATGGATGTAGATCTGGAGAAAGAGTTTTTGCATGATCTAAAAGAGCTAAAGGTTCTGGTTAATGATAAAGACATGCTGGATCAACACAAAAGGTACAGAAGAAGCAGAGTGTAAATTCAAGTCTGTAAGCAGTTATGAGTTTTTTTTAGATTTTCCTCAATAATTCTGTTTCTGTTGCAGTCTGGTTTGCTCCCAGCTTAAAGGAAAAATCAAGGTCTTCACTGAGATGGAGGCTAATTTTAAGGTGAGGCTTGAATCATGATGTATCTAACTTAAAGTTTTAAAAACACTGTCATCCAGAATAGTGCATATTGTGCACAGTTGAGAAGAAATTATCGTTTCAGTCCATAGCATGGGTCATAGCATGGGTCAAATAACAGGCAGGCAAGATCAAACAAGGATGATCCATAGTCATAAATGTAAACTCAGACGTGGGTCAAACCAATAAACACAGAACACTGCACTACAAATACTTAACAGGAAAACAAAGTAACACAGGCTTAGAAAAGCACATTTACATGAATGAGATTTTGCACTGAAGCAATGAAATACAAGGGCTTAAATAGACTGGCTGGGGAAGCCGCCTTGTCGGCCTCATGCTTGGGCTTGACAGGAGCTTTCGTTCTCCCTTCTGTCTCCAATTGTTCCTTCAGTGAAGTAGGCTGTTACGGGCATCTGGGTTTACGAGTTAACCCTGAACCCCACTCAATACTTTTGGGATGAATTGGAATGCTGACTGCATGCCAGGCTTTCTCGGCCATCGTCAGTGCCCAACCTCACTATTCTTCTAGTGGCTGAATGTTCACAAATCCACATAGCCAAGTTCTAAAACCTAGTGGATACACTTTCCTGAAGAGTTGAGGCTGTTATAATAGCAAAGAAGGGACCAACTCCATATTATTACCTGTGGTTTTGATTAGGTGTCCACATACTTTTGGCCATATAGTGTAGCATGAAACTTACTCTCTGTATCTCTTGGGATCTGCCAGGCTTTGAAAATAATATTCACACTATAGGAAGAATCCATTTGGGGAGAATTCAGTGCCCTCATAGGGAGCAGGAATAATAATAATGGTGGGAACATTTTTGCAGATCGGTGAACCACTACCCATCTTTACTTCTGAAAGACTCTGCCTCTCTAAGATACTCTTTTTATACCCAAAAGTTAGTGACCTGTTGCCAATTAACCTCCAGCTGTTTCTTTTTAGTAACACTTTTCCAGCCTTTTGTTGTCCCCGTCCCAGCTTTTTTGAGACGTTTTGCGGCCATGAAATTCAAAATTACCTTATTTTTTCCTTAAAATAGTACATTTCCTCAGTTTAAACATTTGATATGTTTTCCATGTTCTATTGCAGGGGTTTCAAACTCAATCTCATAGGTGGTCCGCAAGAGCATTAAAGTACTCCAAGAAAGTGCAATATTCTCAAAATTTACTTTTTTTTAATTACCATTACCAGCATATTTTATTAAACGAATTTAGTAATAGTAAACATAACCATAACAATACCATAACAATAACTTAGTACCAATTTTAACATAAATGTAATAGTTCACACACACACACACACACATACACACACACACACATTTTTGTTTTGTTTTAATTCTTGCCAGATACCTGATAGCACTTCTTCTCACACAATTGAGATACATTTGCCCTGATGGAGGTTGTAGTTGAAACCCTAAGTACAGCTTCAAGATGGGCATCAGTAATCCTGGACCTGTACGTGCATTTATTAAAGTTCGTTGTTGAGAAAAGTTTTTCACACAGATATGTGCTTCCAAAAGGGCACATTAACCGACTGAACATTTTTAACAGTTCTGGGAAGGATGGAGGTAAGTCTCTCAGAAATTGTCCAATGAGATCTGGTTTTCCCTGTGCCTTCCTCGAATTTAGTTTTTAGTTAAATGTTACACTGCAAGTCAGTAAGTTCCATTTTCAAGACACTTGGGACACTCTCCACATCAACTGAGAAGGGGTCTGCAAACAGCTGGAAAGTGTCACGGTGTGCCTTAAAATCAGCCAAGTGCTCATCACATATCTGCAGTAGGTTGTCAATAGCAGATGTACATTTATCACCACTGAATGATGTGCCCTCCTCCACAAGAGATCTGCATGATCGGAAATGGCTAAGGTTTTTTGCAGAAAGCTGACATTTCCACAATCTCAGTTTTATGGAGAAGGCTTTCATGTTTTCATAAGTTGCTGTGATGAGCTGATCAGGGCTGTGGAGCTTCAGGTTAAGGACGTTTAGCTCATGTGTTATGTCCACTAGGAAGGCATGATCCATCACCCATTTTGGATCATCAAATTCATGAACATCCATTCTGCCATCTTCCATGAATCTCTTCACCTCTGTTCTTAACTCAAAGAATCTCTTCAGGACATTTCCCCTTCTGAGCTAGCGCACCTCAGTAAAGTAAAGTACATCACCATATGCTGACTCAATTTCTTGCGAAAAGGCCCTGAACTGGCGGTGCTGCAAACCCCTAGATCTGATATAATTAATACATTTCAGGACAACAGACATGACATGTTCATATTTCAGGCACTTGCTGCACAGTGCAAGTTGGTGTATAATGCAGTGCAGAACAACTGCTGGACCTGCTTTTTCCTCTTCTAATTTTCTTTGTACCAGCGCAACCAGTCCGTTTTTTCTGCTTGTCAGAGATGGGGCTCCGTCAGTTGGAATGCCTACCAATCGGCTCCATGGTAAACGAGCACGCTCAAATGCGTCACACAGCTCCTGAAAGTATCTTTGGATGTGGTGCGGCCGTGCATTGGACACAAACTTAGCAACTCTTCTGTCACTTCGAACTTCTCATTAATACCCCTTATGAAAATTGAGAGCTGAGCATTGTCAGTTTTATCTGTGCTTTCATGAAGTGCCACAGAGTATGCAGTGAAAGCTTTAACTTTATCACGTAACTGATCATAAATGTCACTTGATAACTCGCTGATCCGCTCTGCCACCGTGTTAGCCGAGAGCACTATATTGTTGAACAAGCTCTTTTTTTCTGGACATAAAATATCCACAACTTTCATCATGCAGTCCTTCAGAAACGTGCCTTCAGTAAATGGCTTTCCGGATTTGGGGATTAATTCACTCACCATATAACTTGCCTCAACTGCAGTATCAGCATCCTTTTTGGCTTTATGAAAAATACTTTGCTGAGATATAAATCCTCTCTGTAGCTGCATGGCTCGTGTTGCCCTCTCATCTCCCTCGTACTTCTCGTACTGCTCTCCGTGTTTAGTCCAGTAATGACGCTTGATATTACATTCCTTTAAGTCTGCAACTTTTTCATTGCATATCAGGCAGGTAGCATTTGTATTAAACTCCACAAAAAATACTGGGTAGTCCATCTTTCTTGAAATAGTCTGTGTTCATCATCCACCTTACGTTTTGATTTTGACAGCGACATCTTTGTTCTTCAGCACCTTGCGTGCATTTTGGCCAACTTTGACCTTTGCCATAACAAATGAAATGCATTTTTTAAAAAAACAGAATTGTGTTTTTATTTTAATTATTTTGAAAGGGTAGCTTGAATTGGCATGAAACTGCTATAAAATATCATTAGATTTGGCGGGCCAGATTATATATATTTTTTTTTTTACATCCCGTCGCGGGCCGGACTGAGGGGGAAGGCAGGCCTGAAGTGTCCCGCAGGCCGGGAGTTTGAGACCCATGTTCTATTGTGAATAACATATGGGTTTATCAGTTTTACAAATCATTGCATTCTGATTTTATTTACATTTTACACCGCGTCCCAACTTTTTTGGAATTGGGGTTGTATATTGTTTTTTGTTGGTCTGAATTTGTGTGTGTGTGTGTGTGTGTGTGTGTGTGTGGGTTGATGTCATTTACTTTGGGGATTATTGGTGATTTTATTATATTAGAGAAGTTGATTCACTTTTGGAGTTCTTCATTGGATAATTTTTTGCTTGTTTGTTGTCCACGCCCATTGTCAGGTTTTGTCTATTTAACGATTTTCAGGATTCAATGTTTTTACTGCCTAACGATGACATCATGGTTGAAACATTGTCTGCTCTATTTATTATTAAATGTTATTGAGAGCATTATAACAGTGTGCCGTCCTTTCTTTCTTTTATGATCTATTTTGATCTTTTGGCCATGCACCTGTTAAAACCTTTTGGATGTGTGCACACTATCCTGTTTATCTATTGAGAGTGGTATAAACATGTATGTTGAAGCTCTGCACTCTTATCTGCGCAGCGTACAGATTGGGAGGTGAGAGAGCTTGACACATTAAATGACTAAAGCTCTGCTGCATTGCTTTCTTCAGGTAGAGATGAAGTAAGGGATAAATCCCACTGCACCTCTTTGTTGTGGGAAATGAGAGATTTTAAAATATTGTCATCCACAAGAGTACTAGGTGACCTACATAAAATCTCAGGACACTAAACTTATTTGTTATATTAAACATTTAAAGCTTACATAAAAATGTGTTTAAAAAAACCTGCAGGTTTCATCTGACATTTTAACTGGCTCTACATTTTCATTATCTGTAGGAAAGTAAACCTTGTATGTTGTTGTGTATTATAGCTTCTCTGATTCATACTGGTGCTTTATTTAGCAGCTTATTTACCACTTACATAAAAAAAACCTACACTGCTGTCAGCTCTCCACATTTCATTCACAAAACACAATTTGAAATATTAAGTTATTTCTTCTAAATTTATATGCGTGAAAGAGAAAATAACAGTTGTGTGTTGCTCATACTCACACATAACTGATGACTTTGATAGCAGACTCTGAATGCGACTAGGTGTTGTCTTAGTACGGATCTCACCCCCAGCGTAGGAGACTAACATTGCAGATGAATGAATGAACAAAAGAGAACGTGTATGCAGAGCTCTCAATGGATTTGTCACTGTCACCAGCTTCATTAGTCATTTGCACACTGAACATCAAAGTGCGCATATTTATTTGGGTTGGTACAATAATAACGTAGTGTGAATCAATCTGGATATTTCTGCTTTATTTTTTTTTAATTATGATTCATTTTTTAACGCTGTTTTTGATACAGGTTTCTTTTGCAGTGTATTTTAAAATACAGTGAGTTGTTAGGTTTATTGATGTCTCACAATTCATTCTACAGAACCTATCCCGAGCACTGATCAACATCGCATCCAAACTCACCAACACCAAAGATGTGCGGGATTTGTTCATCGACCTTGTGGAGAAGGTAACGGGTCATGTGTACTTTTGAGTTCAGCAAAACTAACACTTCAGCAAACTAGTCACTTTGAAACTAGCCACTTGGTAAAGTTGGTTGGCTATAATTTTGCTTGTTATGTTCGATTAGATTTTAGTTAAATCTTGCAAATATATAAAAGACAATATCTCAAAGTAAATACAGACAATGTGAAATCTACATACAGTCATTTTATGATCAGAGTTTATGATCATCTTTAAATGTGGGATCATTGAATTTTACATCTGAACATTGTTTATAATATTAGCCAAAGTTCTCCCCATATTCCATCAGCTGGCAAAAAAAAACATTTCCTCAGAGGAGAATCTCTGGCCTCTCTGCTGCCCTAAGCTCTGTAAAAGGAGAAAACACAAATGATGTGAACCACCAACATTTGACCAGTCAGGACAAGTAGATGCATGCACCCGTCACTTATATTGCATATCAAGTCAGAAAGCTCTTCCTCTGGCACTTATTGTGCATTCAAACATTGTAGCCTAATTAGAGCATGTGCATGTGGTTTGAGGGGGGTGTGGATTTGGAGGGAACACTGAAAGGAGGGCCTGTGTTTATTTGAATTAAAAATGCTGCATTCGTGGTGCTTTATAAGTGGTAATTGATAACATCTCAGTAGATAACATTTTCCATCTCAGTAGTTCATGATAAAAAAACAAAACATGGACACCTCCATGAAAGTGTCTTTTGTTTGCTCTGTCAGAGCACGTAAAGCTCATAAAAACTACTTCAACTGGTACAGGCCTGAGTGGTTATTGGTACTGTTCTACTGTTCTAGCTTAAACGTTCATGCAACATTTTGGATTGAAATTGAGGTACAGGTAATTACTTCAAAACAGTAATTAGTATGGCCAATGTTATAGATTTAACCAAATACTGTGTCTGAATATGAACTGATCTAGAGCCAATACTGCTATGAACAAATTTAAAAGTAGAGAAGAGGGACTTCATACTGTGGGTGTTTTCAGTGTTTTTTTTTTTTCCATTTTTATTTTTTCCACTGGTTCACTAGTCAAAACAGGTAGTCTCTGTCAAAATTTTAAAGAACATTTTGATTTGATATTTAGCCATTTTTTTTTGGTGTCATGGAATACAAAAAATGTAAATAAAACCAACCATAAATGTTGCATTATATGAAAGGATCTTTCTTTATATATATATATATATATATATATATATATATATATATATATATATATATATATATATATATATATTATGGCCAAAGAATTATTGGCTAAAAGGTTGTTTAGGAAATAAAAATGGTTCTCTAGATGTCCAGCTCTAGATGTTCTTTTTCTATAGTATAACTCCAAATACCCTTTTGAGGCACCCAAACCCATATTTGTAATAAACTAGATGTAGTGATGGAAGTTCTATCACTTTCTCCCCTCAGATCATTGAACCCTGTCGATCTGATAAATGGTCTGTTGGAGATCTCAGGCTTTTCCTCACTTACTACACCAGCACTGCCCACACACTTGATGCATTCAGGTTAGTGGGTGTGTGGGTCTGTATGTGTGTTTGAATGCATGTCCACATGTTAAAATATTACGCCTTGATGGATGAGAATTTCTTAAAAGCATACTTATGTCTTCTAACAGGTATCAAGTGATATGGGAGAGATACATGGGCGTAATCAAAACCTGCATCCTGAAAATGTACCACAATTAAAATGGTGCTCTGGTCCACCAAAAAATTCCTGCATTCTCACATTCCCAGATTTATTTGTATTATTTTGGATGTTTCCACCCAATTTCCACAGTATGCTTTCTTTTTTTTAGCACTTTGTGTGAAAATATTAGTGTTTGATACTTTGTTATTAAGTAAAATATCCACTTTTACAGAACAGCAGCTCATAACTTTCTTTTCCTTTTCTCCTACAATCCATTGTGTGCCTACTGCAGTAGATACAGCATAAAGTTCCTCTGAAAAGGAAGTTGAGGAACTGTAATGTTTTCTCTCAGTAAAAAAACAGCTATCAGTGTGCAGCAGGGGGCTTCATTTACCCCGGCAGCTCTGGAGACAGTGGATGGGGGTTTGGGTGTGTGAGACTTTTACTGCCTTGTAAAAATCTGTGAACTATGACAGCAGTCACCCCCAATAACCCTCACAAATAACCATAAAAAATCCCCCAAACCAGGACAGTTGTATAACCTCTGTATGACAAATCTCACTTAAGTTGGTGTCTCAAAAAACTTTTAAGTTTCTCAAAAACTTCAGTCACCTAGCCATTTGTATGAAGTACCTTTTTGCACTTCACAAAAATACCAGAAGCTTTGGCACCGGATAGCTAGAACTATGATTTTCCCACTGGCCTCCTAGTTCTAGTTTTATGGTTTTTGGTATCTGGTCAATATTGGCACCAACATGGTACTCCAGGGTTGTGACTAGCAGTGTACCGTACCACGATTAGTTAAACTTATCATGTCACACAACAAACAACTTCACCAAAAACCTAAGCTCTAACAGTAAATTAGGATGTTTCTAGGAAAAAGAAGGACTAACAGGAACTGTTCAACTGTATGCTCTATTATGTGATATAATTAGGTCCAATTCTTTTGTTTTTGCTGTAGACTATAGATATTTGGGTTTGAGATAACAAAAAACAAGATGATGGATCAGAATGTCAGCTTTCATTTCCTAATATTTACATCTAGATGTGTTAAACAACTTAGAACTTGATACCTTTTGTTTGAACCCACCCATTTTTCAATGAAAATATTGGAACATGTGACTGACAAGTGTTTCTTGTTGCCCAGGTGTGCCCTGTTAAATTGATTGTTTAAACAATTAATAGCTCTGAATATCCACTCTTGATGATGATGATGATGATGATGCAGTCGCTTTTACTATTATCCTGTACTGTTTCTGTTCTGGTCATCACTCACATTGGTGGAAAATAAACTTGTACTAGAAACCCAACTAACATTGGTTCCAATTTTGTGCACATTTCTTGTTTTTGAATATATAATGGAAAAATGTGACAATGATCACAATAGCTTAAACACACCACACTGATGCAGTTGGTGGAAAATGAACCAGAACTCCAAGGCTTAAATTTGGGTTCTTGTGCTTGAATTTGCAGGGGAGAAACACACTAACTATTCATAAACGTTAAGGTAATTAAGAAATACAACATGTTTCTTGTAGTCAGGGGACTGTTTTCTGGTCTATGGTGCATTTGTGACCCTTATTATTTTGTGTCCACATTGCTCCGGCCCCCATTCAGCAGGAAATCCCCAGCTGGGGAACCTGGGGGTGAGGGAACAGTCAGTGCAGCTTCATACTGTATAGATTGAGAAAACGTTTGATTGAAATACAGCTAAAAAAAATCAATGCTTTCAGTAACCCAAATTTTTATAATGTGTCAGAGGATCTGACTGACAGAACCCAGGTGCATTATTTTCCTCACCACTGGCAGGAGACAAGCAACGACACATGTTGCTTGTGTTTCTTACTGCTTGAGAGATGAATTTGGAATTTGGGCCTGAGACCAGGAATTTGAATCCTAGGGGGTTAGAAGGAGACAGGGCGGGAGAAGGGTGGCAAAGGGGGAGTGAGTGGGCTGTCTTAAGTTGATTTTATCTCACATACTGGGAGTGAGTCCACCAGCTTGCCTCACTCTGAACTATTCAGACCTTACTGGAAGCACCCTGTTCATTACGGAAAGACTTTGGGGGAGCAAAAAAGGGCAGATCACAGAGACACAGTAGTAGAAAAAGGAGCAGAAACTCTGAAGAGAGATACATGTGAAGGGACGTGCGCAGAGTGAGTGGTTCATTATTATTTGTACATTTCAGTTCTGCTAACTTTACTATCAAACTGAATACCTTTATTTTCTGCACAGTGCAATTTTTTTACAAGAATAAGTAGAATATATGTCTGCTGTAATGCAATAAAAAAGACATTTAATTGACATCAGACACCAACATGTGGATTTGCGTCACCCACTGTAACACTGAGAACCTCACAGTTTCCGCAGTTGTTATCTAATGCTTACAGTCTTTCAGTCACTTAGCCATTGTGGACTGAAATGGACTTTGTGATTATACTGTATGCTAGCTAATATCAATTACAGGATCAATATGAATGTATCAGAGAGTAGAATATGATGAGACAATAAGATAATCATGAAAGCAAGCTAGGCTTGAATGTTTCAGTGTTTTTTTTTTTTTTTTTGTCAGATAAAAGGTTGTTAAACTGTGCCGTTGATTGTGACTGAGGTACATTTTTTGTACCTTCAGTAGAGTGAAGATAGTGTTGTGTAAAACCTATACAGTCCCCTCTGAAAGTATTGGAACAGCAAGGTTAATACTATTATTTTCACTATACATTGAAGACATTATGGTTTGAGATTAAAAGATGAATATGAGACGATAGATCAGAATTTCAGCTTTCATTTCCTGATATTTACATTTAGATGTGCTGAACAAGTATAGGAAGTATAGGAACAGATATTCTTAAAATGAATAACACTTAATATTTGGTTGCATATCCCTTGCTTTCAATAACTACATAAACTTGGTGACCCTCTGACATCACCAAACTGTTGCATTTTTCTTTTGTGATGCTTTTCCAGGCTTGCGCAGCAGCTTCCTTCAGTAGTTGTTTGTTTTGGGGAGTTTTTCCCTTCAGTCTCCTCTTCAGGAGGTGAAATGCATGTGAAATGCTGGGTTAAGGTCAGGTGATTGACTTAGCCAAACTAAAGCTTTCCACTTTTTCCCTCTGATGAAGTCCTTTGTTGTGTTGGCAGTGCTTTTCGGGTCATTGTCTTGCTGCATGATGAAGTTCCTAATAATTAGATTGGATGCATTTATCTGTAAATTGGAAGACAGATTGTTTCTATAGACTTCTGAATTAATTCTGTTGCTACCAACATGAGTTACACCATCAATAGTTAGATCATTAGTGAGCTCAATCCAAAACCAGCCATGCAAAACCAAGCCATGACACTTGACTGATGAGCTTCTATGTTTTGGATCCTGAACAGATCCTTTCTTTGGTAGTGGTTAATCTTGGTTCCAGAACTTTTGTGGCTTGTCTCTGTATTTCTTTGTAAATTCCAAATTGGCTTTCTGATTCTTACTGCTGTTGAGTGGTTATCATCTTGAGGTACAGCCTCTCTATTTCTGTTCAAAGTCTTCTTCGAATGGTGGATTGTGATGCCTTCACCCCTGCTCTGTAAATGTTGTTGGTGATGTCTCTAACTGTTGTTTTGGGGGTTTTCTTCACAGCTTTCCTTGTGTTTCATGTATACCCATATGTGCTTTTTGAACATCCTATTCTAAAGGCATTGCATTAATATGGAGTTTCCCCCCACACTTCTTTGCAGCTATAACAGCCTGTACTCTTCTGGGATTTGTGTCCATTCAGCCACAAGAGCGTTAGTGAGGCTCAGCACTGATTTCGGGCAAGGAGGCCTGGTGTGTTCATCGGGGTTAATGTCAGGGCTTTCAAGCCAACCTTGGCATACCATGTTTTTATGTACCACACTTTATTCTCAGGGGCATTGCCATGCTGGAATATGTTAGATCTAGGTCCCTTACTTAGAATGAAGGAAAATCGTAATGCTACAGGATACGAAGACATGCTAGACAATAATATATCTCAAACTTCACAGCAAACGTTTGAGGAAGGTCCACATATTATTCATGGTCAGTTGTCCACATACTGTACTTTTGGTTATATAGTGTATGAACAACCATGGTCCTGAAGATTTAGATATATACCCCATTTTAAATTAGGTTTTAATTATACAATACATTCATTGTGGTGACAGGCAATGATAGTTTTGTACCCTTTTTCAGAGAGTAAATTGTAGAAAGGATTAGGTTTTTATGATAGGTACTTTTTATTTATTTCTATTCAATGTTTAAATACAGACTTAACCTTAATTAAGAATGTTCTGCAGAATGGAACTGGACATCAGGTCATGTGATTTTGATTTCAACCCAATAAATAACACATGAATGAGTGGGATTAGTGTGTATATTGTTTCATTCAAGTATATATATTAGTAGTGAAAATTTCTTGATGCAAAACACTGCTTTCTTTCCAAATTATTGACATCCTCACAATTAATATGTGTTGAAGCCTGCCCTGGAGAGAATATCAGCTCTGAGACTCTTTCTCTAACAAGTGACAACGTACCTGAACATTAAAACATTGATTCATTGTTCTGCAACCACAAGCCATAATGCTCTATGCCCTGAAACATGCAACAAGGCTATAGGCTAAAATATCTGGTACTCTGTGGAATTCACATTGCCATCACAAGAGCTCTTGGACCACCAAAGCATGAACGGTCTACAACCACAGTTTACCATATTTCTCCACAGGGGCTTGTTTTTGTATACAGGCCCCTTTGATTTTTAATCATTGTATTAAGTAGACATAGCACACACATTCTTATGATGGATGCCAATAATTCTCGAGTCATATGAAGATCTTGGGTATGAGAACATGGTGAATATAAATTGAAGTCACCAAGACAGAGCGTTTTCCAAACATCAGTTCTGTCTATTCCCAAAACCATGCTGTTAACAGAATATTATTGTGTAACTTTGTTATTTTGGGAAAGCAGCCTCAGTGTGATTATTTCCTTGCAGTGCTGGCCAGCACTCCTGTTCCAGCACAAACATCAGGAGCAGCTGTAGGCTGCGCCCCTCATATATACAGTATATAAAAACAAAACAAAAAACCAAAATGCCATTATTATTTCTCAAAATGTTTGCATGTAATGTCTATTTGATGTTATGTCATACCACATCGATTTGATATGACTATTTGTTCAGATTCATGTCATAACTGTCACAAAGCTTTAACCATCACAAAGCTTTCAACATGCCCTGGGCATACACAGAGCATTTTTATTTTACCTCTAGTCTTAACAATTTACATTATCTGCAGGTGTGTTACATTTGGGATGACTATTAGTGTTTCTTGGTTCAAATGTCCCTCTCTCTCTCTCTCTCTCTCTCTCGCTCTCTCTCTGTTACTGAACAGTTCCTCCCGCACTCTTTGTGAAGAGATTTGACTGAGTGATATCTGTGTCACTTAGTCCACACATCTGCTTCTACATTCATCTTTGCACAAGTGTGTGTAAATATGAAGGGTGTGCTGCTGTGTGTCCCTCTGGTCTTTCTGTCTGTGACGAACTGTCAGTCACCTGTGGAGACTGACACTTACACCGTAAGAACCAGAAGTATCTTCATTATCTTTGTTTTAGTCACATCTTTTAGTCACTTCTTTCTTCCCATTTATAAGTAATAAGTAATGTATAATATACTGTGTTCAGGGGTTAAATTGGGATTCAAGGAAAGTATGTACAGTATGTGTTATTATATGGAGTTGATATCAGTTCGTTGGCCGGACCATTTGACGTTATTAAGTGCATTATTCCTTGATTGCCAATTTTGGCATCTAAGCCAAATGAAAAATTATTTTCTAGCCAGAATACGTTGGCCTGCATAAGAGTTCACCCCGTTGAATTATTCCCCATTTTGTAGTGTTTCAACCTGGAACCAAAATGGACTTAATTGGGATTAAATCTACAGTAAATAGACCATTATATTTAAGTGTGTGTGTGTGGGGGGGGATGCATAAGTATTCACACTTAATGCTGTGAAACCTCTAAATTAGTTCTGGTGCTACAGTAAAATAATTAGTTGAATGGTTTCACTCTCAATGATATGCAGATAAAACGTGATCACAATAAAGACCCCAGAGTTTGTTAGAGAGCATACCTAAAGAAACAGACTTATTATGACCATGCAACTATCAAAATAAGCGATGGTAATGTAGCAATGCACAATATTATTAGTATAATTACAACAGAATATAGTCATTACTCCTATGTATATGTTCCCAGAAGTAGTTGCATTGTTCGATATAACGTAATAACATAACTTGCTAGATGGGGTTACTAATTATTTATCTATCTTGCCATGTTTGCTCTTCAGTACAGGAACTAGCCCTATTTTAAGGAGCCATTATTTTTAAAGCTATTTTTAAAGCCCTTTGGGTTTAATTTGTAATGAATTGTAATGAACACATTGCCTTGGCCCTTTCTCCCCAACCAACCTCACTCATCCATTGAAAGTGTATGAAAGCTAAATGTGCCTTGTGAGTTGCCTTTTAAGGAAGAGGGGCTGCGCTGTTCAAGTTGGGGTGGAGCTCATTTCCGAGTTGGAAAAAATGTAAACAAAAGTTTGAAATGAGGAAACTAGTGAGATGCATTAAATGGTAACATTGTAGATCTCCATTTTTCTAAGGTATCTTTGAAGGTTTAAGATTATTTCAAGTCTAGGATACTTTCAAACATTACAAACTGCACATATAAAAGTGCTGTTCAATGAAACAGATACAGACAAACAGTGAACAATTCATACAGGCAAGTATTGACTTCTTGGATCCGTTGATATCAATCTCTGAATTGTTAGTCCTGTGTATTATAAGACCAGACAAGGTTTTGGCAGTGTGACTGTTTTGATGTAACTGCCGATCTTTGCAGATACAGTATGTCTCAAGTTGTGTGTGAAAATGTATCTCGGTATGTGTCTCTCTGTCAGGAGTGCACAGATGGCTATGAGTGGGATGCGCAGAACCAGCACTGTAAAGGTGGGTGGCAGGTGATTAGAGCAATGTGATCCAGTGATTCAGTGATTTGTCCTCTGATTAGCATGAGATGGTGAGATATCACAGACTTTCTGTCCTCTCTGTGATTTTTGTTTAAATGTCTGTCTTCAATATTGCCACCGTGTTTCAGGCTTTCCCTCATCTCTCATCCCTCATTACTCTGTCCTCAGATATAAACGAGTGTGAGACGATTGCCGAGCCATGTCAGGGGGAGATGAAATGCTTTAACCACTACGGTGGTTACCTGTGTCTACCTCGCTCTGCCTCTGTTATCACTGCACCCGAGCCCTCTGGCCAGTCAGAGTCGAGTCTTTTTGGGCTGTCGACTGGGGCTTTCAATCCCTGTCCTGTGGGTTATGTGGCCCAGGGAGAGAGCTGTATAGGTAAGATATAGTCGGAGGAGTGGCTTTCTTTCTGTCTGTACCAATGTACTCAAGTATGTAGTAACACCGTAAATCGAACACTTGCGGCTTGAACTAAATGGAAATAACAAATTACATTGCAGTACCTGAGGATGAGGAAGTGTTAATGTCCAAATGTAAAAATTAAATTCTGAGTACTGTGACTAAACTTGAATCTAGCATGCAGTCATACTCATTTTGTCTTCTTGCATGCTTTATAGCCACAGTAACTAACTAACCTCTCCTCAGTTTTGTAACCAAAGTTAACACTGCATGAGAGAGCAGATAGCTACAGAGGGCTGAGGGTGTCAATACAAAGAAATAAATTATATGCAAAAGTAATTAAGGAATTAGTTAACATGTTACAGCCTGGAGCTCAAATGAACGTAATTGGGATTTTTACTATTTGACTTACACAACAATGTAAGGTGCAACTTTTTGATTGTGACACAAAGTTTTGTTTAGTTAAACAAAATAAGCAGATATTTATTGCTTGCATAAGTATCCACTCTGGGTCTGTAATTGGCAGCTGTCTTTTGGGATATGTCTCTATCATCTTTGCGCATCTGGATCCACAAATATTTCTCAACTATGTGATATGGATACCACTGATGAACAGTCATTTGAACACACTCAATGTAGTATTGGGAGTGTGCTTAGGGTCACTGTTCTGTTCATGCTAGTCTCTTGTCTTTTTACAGATTCATTACATAATCTCAGTTAAGTCCTACATAATGGTGGTGCACATTATTTTACAGACGTAGATGAGTGTGAACTGGATCTGCATAACTGCCAGCCGAGTCAGCACTGCGTTAATACGCTCGGAACATACACCTGCCAGTGTTCCGAAGGCTACAGAAAGATAGGCCAAGAGTGTGTCGGTGAGACAGATGACTTTTGTATGACCTGTCCTCAGCCTCATCCACATCTGTGTGACAGTATGTGTTAACCATTCTCTGTCCTGCTAGATATTGATGAGTGCATGTACCGCTACTGCCAGCATCGATGTATCAACTATCCTGGATCTTTCTCCTGCCAGTGTGAGCCAGGCTTCCAGCTGGCAGGGAACAACCGCTCCTGTGTGGGTGCGTGATTAACCCAACATTAACCACACACTCTATTGTCAGGTATCAGAAACAATAAAATAAAATTCAAGCAATGAGCAAACAGGGTAATTAGCAAAAAAAAAACAAAAAAAAAAAAACAAAGGAAGCAAAACATAACCAAAAAGAAGTTTTTAATTCTTGTTAACTGAAATTAGCTGAAAAAAACTTAACGTGTTTTATATTTAAAAAAAAAACATTTTATTTCTATACTGTGTGGATGAATTTAGCTGTTAGCAGAGTTGGATGTAACGCTTTACTGTATTCTAATTACGTTTTCTGATAACGCAGTAATGTAACGCATTACATTTTAAATGTATGTAATTTGATTACAGTTACTGATGTCAATAAAATTATGTTACTTTTGTTACAAATTTATTGTTAAGAAAAAAATATTAAGTAAAATGCATTTTTAAAATAAATCACGTTTTCCCCGAAGATTTTTTTTTCTTTAGCCCTGAATAATTCTCCACTAGGAGCAGTTAGTCACTACGTAACTGAACGTCAGTAAAAGATGACCTCTTGTAATTTTATATCTTCAGTGAATGGAGGCGAGACCAATCAGAGAGATTTACAGGAAAATACGTGGAAATACTCATGTCTTATTGTCTGACGGGTCTCAGTTCTGCCAAACACTAGATCACACAGTCAGTGTGAGGAAAAATGGATATACTGATTTTTATTTAACCAGTAAAGGGGTTGAAACTGAAACAGTAACATCCTCTGATGCTGAGCAGGAAAACAAGGTGTGTAAATGTCTGTATGAGTTCCAGTTTATCTGAACATGATATGAGCAGAGAATAAGGAAAGATAATGTACTTTTCAGGGCACTGTAGCAGCTAAACAGATACAATGATAGCTTAACTGTGCCTCCCCTTGACTAGCGACACCAAACTAGCCTAGTTATAAAAGTTTTATTTTTAATTTTATTTATTTTCTGATCATGTCGTACATTGACCTGTGCTAAAATGACTGAAAGAACTATGAGTTTCACTTTGCAGTGTATTTTTGTAGGTTTGATAAAAAGGTAGTACCATGAAGGTAAAGTAATTAGTAATCTGATTACTTTTTACATGCAGTAATCAGTAAGGTAATCAGATTACAATTTTAAAGCAGTAATTATCATGTATCATCCGATACCGATACATCGGTACATACATACCAAAAGGCTATTTTTCATGCCATCGGCCAATAGTTTGAAAACATCCGATGATCAGGGCTGATTATATCCTGTCAATCAAAAGAGGGCGGGAAAACACATCGATTTTGTGCTGTGTGTAAAGAAGGTGTCTCGTGTGGAATGATGACAAAACTGCAGTTTGTAATCTCTGTAAGCTCTGGACTGCTAAAATTTTACACCGGAAGTGAGCAGCAATGAAGCGGGTGTTTCGGCGTCAAGTCTAATTTTTAATTTTTTTTTTGCCGTGCTGCTCGAGCTGAATTAAAGGACCAGTACACCGTTCAAAGAATTAAATGAAGATGAGTTGGCAAAAAGGTATATATTGCACAGAAAAATATATTTGTAGTGTATTTCATATCCAGTTAATGTTACTATATAAAAAAGTTTATATTATATATTACCAGTTTGATATCAATGATGAAGTTTTTGAAAATGCTTTTGTTTGTGGTGAGTGAATGTGAGACTAACAGGATGGTTTTTTTTTTAGAATTCAGTCAAAGTTCATATGAATTAATAACCTTAGATTAATCTTCATAATTTAGATAATGTGTTAATGTTAATTAGAGTAATGTGTTTTCTGTTTATGAAACCGGTTACTGTGAAACAACAAGAATAAAGCTTTTATTTGCATTTCCTTCAGAATTTTGGAATTAATTATTATTAATTTAAAAGAAGGTATAAAAGGCAGACCTATCGGTTATCGGCCGATATCACTCTGAATAATCGGTTATCGGTATTGGCTGAGAAATTTAGTATCGGAGCATCTCTAGTAATTAGTAATCTGTAGTGCATTACTTTTTTTGAGTAACTTACCCAACACTGGTGGTTAGGTCATTTCTTAATAATTTCTTAATAATTATTAAATAATTATCTTTAATTTATGCTAATATCAAAATTGGTCTTTTTTTGTTAGTCTTCATAGTTTTTATTTAATTAATAGGTTGATATGTATAAAACTATATTGTGTTTTGAAGACACATTTTTGGTTTTTTAAAAAATTTTTTATGTCATTTCAGGGGTTAGACTGGGGGATATTATATATTTTTAAAAATAAATAAAAATAAATTGCTTAATAGAGAAGCTCACATAAATATTTGTAATAATTTGTCATTGTTTGAATAGTGTCAGTAAGTACTAAATGTTTCAACTGCACATTTAAGTATTCTGAAAGAATCATCCAGCTTGTGTGACAGCCACCATATTTCCACTGTATATGTTTTGCTGTATGTGTATCATTATGTGCTGTTTTTGTTTGTTTGTTTGTTTTAGATATAAATGAATGTGAAATGGGAGCACCATGTCAGCAGAGGTGCTACAACACACATGGGACATTTCTGTGTCGCTGTGAACAGGGCTACGACCTCGACCCTGATGGCTTCATATGCAATGGTGAGTGGTTAACTTCTTGTGCTTATTTCTTGACCTAGAATTGTATTAGAGATCTAACACTTGAAAGGATTGAGAAGTGATTTTTAACTTTAATATCGTATTAGGGCTGAAGAATTTGCCAAAAATATTCTATATTATATATGTTACATGTGTATGTATACAGTATGTGAGGATGAATTCTGGCTTACAGCTAAAATAATAATAATAATAATAATAATAATAATAATAATAATAATCAATCAATCAATCCATCAATCAATCAATCAATCAAATTGAGTTTTGGCCAAAATTGGATTTTTCTTAAAGTTTGACACCTCAACTTTAAGAAACCTTAAATATATTTCACATATACACTCTATTAGGAACCCTTTCATTTGTCAATCATCTGATATAAAACCATGCAGACACAGCTTAAAAGCTTCAGTTAATGGTCACATCAAACATCAAAATGAGGAAAAATGTGATCTCAATGACTTTGACCATGGCTTAGTTGCTGGTGCCAGATGGGGTGATTTAGTGGTTCAGAACCTGCAGATTCTCCTGGTATTTTACAGTGAATGTTGCAACAAAAATAAACACATGAAGTGAGTGGCAGTTATTTGGTCGGGAGAGGTCAGAAGAGAGTAGCCAGAGTGGTTAGAGCTGACAGAAAGGTAACTCAAATGATTACTCTTTATAACCGTGGTGAACAGAAAAGCATCTCAGAATGCACAAAACATTGAGCCTTGAGGCAAATGGGCTACAACATCAGAAGACTGCATCAGGTTCCACTCCTTTCAGCCAAGAACAGGAATTTAACAATGGGTACAGGCTCACTGTAACTGGCCAGTTGACAATTGGAAAATCATCAGCTGTCCAGTTTAGATAAATATATAACACAGACTATAATTGTAACCCCAAATATATTTTTTAACACACATATAAACAAATTATTTAACAAGGAAGATCTTGTGATCTCACCACATTTAAATTTGGTACACAAGTGCTTTGCTGCTTTCTGATTCCCCAAAATTTGCTTTAGAAAAATAATGTGCTCTCATCTGATGAGGTATGGTCGAATGTCTATTTCTGTTCCTCTTATCAATAGGTTTCTGATAAGGCTTCTGTCACATACTCGCACTCTTCTCCCATCTTTCTCTGTCCACAGACATCGATGAGTGCAGCTACTCCAGTTACATGTGTCAGTTCCAGTGTGTGAACGAACCAGGCCAATTCTCCTGCGTGTGTCCTCAAGGATATCAGCTCCTCGGCTCACGCCTCTGCCAAGGTAAGGCTTCACTTTGTTTTTCACCAGCTCACACCTACTGCACCTAGAACATGATCACCATTCCTCATAATGGCAGTGGAAGCACATTAGGTAGGTGGAAACAGTGACTCATAAAGAAAAAAAAAGAATCCTATTTTCTATCCTCCCAAAAATCTGCCCATTCACACTGTTGTATTTTTTTTTCATGATGTCCGTGTCTGTATGTAGATGTAAATGAGTGTGAGTCAGGCACCCATCAGTGTGCAGAGGGACAGAGCTGTGTAAATATCCATGGCGGATACCATTGTGTGGACTCCAATCGCTGCCAGGATCCCTACATCCATGTTTCAGAGAAGTGATTGACACACACATACCAATGCACACACTATTTGGTCTACTGAATGAAATAGAATGATTTACTACTTCCTTTGTGAAAGTATGACATAAAAAAGATTTCAGCATTTTTCACACTAATCTCTATCTATCATATCTGTAGCATATATATGAGTAACATGGTTGGGAATTTCGACACGTTTCCGTGAACATGTGGTTCATGAGGTTCCCCCTCTCCCTGGATAATAATAATGGAAGCCTAAGAATTTTTAGATTCTACAGTTCAATGCATAATGTGTCATTAGGATTCCTAATGAGGAGGAAACCTATTGTTATTGTTAGTATTCTTATTCTTATCTCCCTAAAGTGCCCAATAACTCAAGATCTGAATGGTAAAAAGTTTTGAAATTTGGCACATTGACGCTACAGGCCACAAGTAACTCCCACACCACAAATGGCCCACATGAGCCCATAGATGGCACTACAGGCCACACCCAAAGTCTACTTGATTTTCTAAATCCAAAATATCTGGAAATTGGTATACATGCCTTATTTCTCATGGGGAACAAAAAAGCTATTGGGACCCATACAGTCCGCCATGATAGATATTCCCTTACATTGAAAATTTGTCTAAAAATACATAAATCTTCTCATTGTGTACCGCAGGTCTGATTGACTTCAACTGTGGTACATACGTGTGGGATACATGTATTTCTATAGGGTGATAAGCAATAAGGAATCAAATCAAAATTGGCCAAACTATTTACATATTGGTGAATTGACTATTGTTGCACATATTTCTTGTGTCCATAAATCAATGGAACATTAACCTATGGACTTTATCTGTGCCACACACAAAGAGGACACTACAGTATGGTACCATGTACGATGGAAACCTCATATCTCCAAAAACAATGACACTAAAAGGAATATTAATATCTGTTATATTATGTTTAACAATAGCTTTATCATCCGCTAGATGGCGCTGTTTTTCTTGGATCGAGCCAAAGTACACTTTGGTGCATATAGCTTAAAAGACTGCATTGTAAACTGAACTGGATTCACTGAATAATGTACGTTAAGTAAGAGTTTTTGTATTTCTTTTCAGTTTCACAAGAAATGTAAGAGAAAATTATCAAGAGAAATTACATGATTGCACAAAGTAAAACACGTCAACTTTACTTTTTGCCTGAGCAGTCATTCAAGCCTCTCGACAAGCTGAAATTTGTTTAGCTCTCTGTATATGGTCTCTCCGAAACACATGAGCAGAGTACAGAAAACAAAGAAAATAAACTTAAAATCTGCCATTGATACAAATGCGATGAAATGTTTAATCTGTGGGATAAATTTCACTCCCATGTCAGTTTTGAAATGGTCCACAATCTTGAGAAGGAATCCGCCAAACTATGGATGGCTGTGATTGACAGGGGAGACAAAATATGCCATCTCTCCAATCTAATTTTGTTTCCCCAGTTCCCAACTATGGGTGGCAGTAGAATCACCAGGATTCAAACTCAGAATATCCTGACAATAGGGGAAATGCTTTGCAGTTGTGCCACTCGGGAGCCCCTTCATTTGTGTAATTCATTCTTTCAGAGATAGGCTTGCTTTCTCAAGGGGAGCATGTGGTTAAGCATCTCTAATGTAGTGGTGTGGTCTAAGTGTAAGTACCTAGAATAGTTTTTTTGACTGCATAGCACGAGTATTTGAAAATGGACAAAACTAATAAGAAAAGCTTTGGCATGACTCTTATATCTGTCTTAAGATCTGTCTAAAACCTTTAATGAATTCTCATTATGTACTCACTTATTTTAAACATTTATTGACTGACTTTAACAACTGCCCACAGATTTCCGTTATAAGTGAGTTTTGAGTAAACAAGGTTTCTATTCTTTTCTCAGCACTAGGAAATCTCTTGTCTGTGGGAAGCACATATGCAACAGATGTGATGGCTACAGCTTAGATTGAAAAACCCTCGAGTATTTCTTTAATTCACAGAGGCCAGACAGGAAGTATCAGTGCCAACAGGGTTAGAAGTTTTAGCACCCAATCTGTTCCTCACATCCTCTCCCGCTCTCACTCAGACTTTCTCTCATGCTTCTCTTTCAAACCCTCAAGTCGATGTGTGTGTCCGACTGTGAAACCAGAATGCCGTGACCTGCCTTTCTCCATCGTACATCGCTACATGAGCATCACCTCTGAACGCTCTGTACCCTCCGATATTTTCCAAATCCAGGCCACCAGTATCTTCCCTGGAGCCTACAACACCTTCCACATCCGGTCTGGGGATGATGGCGGAGACTTTTACATCCGGGTAAGAGAAGATTTTATACTTTCATAATAGATAATATAGTATATATACATACACATACATATATATAAAAGATAATATAGGCACAAAACAAATAGAAATAGAAATAAATATTATTATCTAAAGTGATTTTTCTCTGCATTTTTAGCAAATCAATAACATCAGTGCCATGTTGGTTCTGGCTCAGAAAGTCAGCGGACCCAAAGAGTATACTCTGGATCTGGAGATGATGTCTGTCAACTCCCTGATGAGCTACCAGAGTAGCTCAACCCTCCGCCTCTCCATCTATGTAGGACCTTATGCGTTCTAGAAAAGAAAAGAAACCAAGTATAAGAGGGGCATTATAGGGTGGTGGGATAAATAGAACAACATTGAAGATTGTCTACATAACACTTTCCTAACATCTTACTTAAACTTAATTTTGCTTTCAGGATTGTTACAGGGTCATAATACTTATCCATTCATTGTAGATACTGAAATATCACATGAATGGCATGAATGGATATTGACTACTTTACATTTCTTTTTTAAGAGATGCCATGCATGTAAATAAGATAACTGAGGAAAATGAATGTCCTTTTTGGTTGTTCAAATATGGGGAGTTTAATTGAAAATAATACAATATACAGTATTTAGACTTTCATTTTTTTAAAAATCTCTTTGAGGAAACAGGTCAAACAGCATTTATGTAAGATGCAGTGAATTTGCAACAACCTTCATATAAAGTGTTACCAGATGGAAAATGGACAAGCTGCATAATGGCAAAGAACTAAATTCAGCACGGAGAAGTTTTGTGAAAATTGGCACAGCTGTCTGTGAAATGATTTCCCCACTTAGTGTGACTTAGTTTAGCCTGATTATTCTGGAATGTGTGAAATCATAGGTACGTTCATTTCTCTCACTTTCTCACCATAGATTCACACACACACACACACACACACGCACACACACACGCACACACACACACACACACACACACACATACACACAGACACAGTTTGTCTTACTATTCTTTCCTAAATCATAACCTTAACATCAGTAGCCAAAAGGAAACATTTAGGGTCTTTTAGTTGTTTTTTTGTTTAAACAAAATCTGTAGTTTTTGTTTAAAAAAACCAAACAAACCTGTTTACCTTTTGGGGACCAGCCAAATGTCCCCACAATATAAAAACTGTCAGATATTCCTAGGCTTGTCAGGACATTTGGTCCAAACCAAGATATAAAAACATGGCTCTAAATTTATACAGTACCCTGCATCTATACCCTCATTACGAGACCCAGATTAAATAAATATGCTTTTATTTTACAACCCAAATTTCTCTGTTTGGTCATTTGCCAATTTCTACCCCTAAATGTCTTTCCCCTATCACACGACAGCTATCAGTCAGAGAGGGTGAAGGTTTGCACATGTTTCCCCAGAGAAAGACAAAGCTAGCCACCACTTTTTTTCAGATTTTGGCTCATGCACACACGTTACAGCACAGCTGAAAGATTGTAGAAACGTGCTGTCTGCACTGTCTCTTACATATACATGAGTTCAAAGACACCCATGATTCACTAGTGTCACTCTGATTGATAGGGTAGAGAGTAATACCATCCCTCCCACTCACAGAGCATAACCAATTCTGGTCTCTTGGACTCCTGGCTATGGGTGCCTGTGGCACTGTCATGATTGTAACTTGAGATTCTTACAACAATAGAGTAGATGATTTTCTTTTGTGCTGCTCAGGAACTCACCCATTTTCCATACTGCTTATCCTACGTTGGGGGGCACAAGGCAGGGACACCCTGGGCAGGGTGCCAACCCATCGCAGGGCAAAATTGCACACGCATTCATACACCCATACAGACAATTTGGAAATGCCACTCAGCCTACAATGCATGTCTTTGCCCCGGAGGAGAAAAACAAACTACCCAAAGCTTGGCAAGAACATGTAAGCTCCATGTATTCAGGGTAGAGGCAGGATTTGAACCTTTAACCCCAGCCATGCAAGGCAACAGTGTTATCCACTTAGCCAACCATGATGTTTCATGGCTTGCATTCTCATGTTTGTAAGTTTCTGTCTCTCATATGGCATGTTACTGATCAACTAGTGATAAATAAGTCATCTGCTCTGAAGGCTTTCCCATAGAGTAAAACCTTAAAGGAATAGCTTTATCTCAAAGCACTGATTTGGAGACTACTTTCATAAATAAATGTTCTCCTTATATTTACATATTTTCTTTATTTAATTGCAACACTGTTTATCATTACACTTAAATTATGTTCACCATTCAAATCCTTTGAGTTAGTAGTTACTATACTTAAATGTATTAGAATGATCACATTAATATAAACCTGTGATTTATTCTTGTGATTTGCCCTGCAGCCAGCACTACTGTCAGAGCCATGCTGTTACAAAAAATGAATTTTCTGACTAATCAGAATCATGAATTCGACAGTGCTGTGGTATAACTATCATTTAACCTTTACATTTGTTTTGTAAAGTTTAACATGATATAAAAATACTGATTGAGCATCACATATTACTAGAGGTTTGGCAACAGTTATCTATGTGTGTATCTTGAGTGTGCAAATACCTTGATTGCACTAATCAGCAGCCTCCACATGGTGACAGTGTAACACAAACACAAGCTGTGGAACATAAGCATGAGACTCATTTTCACAGAAATAAAATGATAACTGAGGGATAATGTTCTGGAAAACAGGGCGGGTTTGTAAAGTGATAAATATTTTCAGTAATATTAACAGTGATGCTGAATATTCCCACAAAATCTAAATGACTTTATTTTCCATGTGCAACAAGTGCACTGGAATTCATAATCATTTTAGCATATGTGGGGTGCACCAACAAAGGTCAAGCTTTAAAGCTATATCTATTCATTTAATTGCAGAAAACTGCCAAAAAAATCTTTGAAAAATGAAGACAGTTGCATTTAAGCCATAATGCATTTAAGCCATAACATAAGCATTTCCTGTTGTTCCAAACTATTTATTTTCAGTTGCATTATAAGATAATTGCTTTATTTAAATTGTATACATGATATATAAAAAGAATTTGACTTTAAACTCAGATATCAGTTAGAGACTAATTATAATGTTGCATCTAAAATGATTTTTATTCTTGAAATAGCGGCTTTTATTAGATGTATTGGAGGAAACTAGGAGTCTCTCAAAGGAATATTTGTGCTATTTTTCTCTCAAAAGATAAGAAAAATTAATATCCATCATGGCAGCCCATCAGAATTAATCCCTACTTTGATCAGGTTTTTATCAGAGGTTAACTAAGGAATAAAACAAGATGGGATGTGCTGTTATAGATCAGGAATTAAAGACAGGGTGGGATGAGTTGATAATTTTCCAATAACAACATGTCTGGAAGTGTTTTATTCCTCTTATACCACAAATCTTACATACAATTACAATTTGTTAAATTATTAATGAACAACACATCATTCATCTTTTTATCTTTTAGGTAATGTTTAATGTTATGGAACATATATTAAACAAGTTGGTTACTGTTATAACTTATGTCATAGCAACTCTAAACAGTTTTTCTCTTACTAGCCTCTTTTTTTTTTTTTTTTTTGGAATTAATAAGACCGAAAAACAACAGCTTTTCATATTACTAAAAAAAACCCAGCATAAAGTCCTCTGTCCTGAAGACCTTCCATTGTCAGAGAACGTACTAACAGTTACAAAACCATTCCTTCCTTCAATGTTACATTTACATTTTTTACATTTACATTTATGGCATTTGGCAGACGCCCTTATCCAGAGCCACTTACATATATCTCATTTATACAACTGAGCAGTTGATGGTTAAGGGCCTTGCTCAAGAGCCCAACAGTGGCAGCTTGGTGGTGCTGGGATTTGAACCACTGTGGTCTTAATCACTGAGCTACCACTGCCACATAAATTTCTTACAGAAAGCTTCATCATGATTAATGTTTATCCATTTTCCTTTGTTAAATGAAAACACATCAATTTATTTTTACTGAGCACCCACAATACAAGCTCATTTACTATATGGGCAAAAGTAGGCCTATGTGTATACCTGACCATCACCCCCATATGTGGGCCTTCCCCAAACTGTTGCCCCAAACTGTTGCCACTAAAATGTCTTTGTATGCTGTAGCATTAAGATTTCCCTACCTGACAGTAGCCCTGTGCACAAATATGAGGTCTATAAAAACATGGTTGCTGACAAGGTTGATGTGTGCTGATCTCAACCCCGCTGAACACCTTTGGGATGAATTGGAACGCTGACCACGTACCAGGCCTTCTCACTTGACATCAGTGTCTGACCTCACTAATGTTCTTGTGGCTGAATGGGCACAAATCCCCACAGCTATGTTTCAAAATCAAGTGGAACTCCTTCCCAGAAGAGTTTGCTGTTACACCAGCAAAGGGAGAATATGCATTAATATAAACCTGTGATTTGCCTTTCAGGAAGGACTACTGTTGGAGCTGGTATTATAGAAAATAAATAAAAACTTTCTGACTGATTAGAATCAGGAATGTCATATAAGGTTTTAATATGCTAGTTGTTAAGCCATGTTTCAAATTAGGTGGTACAAAACAACTCGAATTACAATGAAACATAGATCAATAAATTCATGTTGTGTATCCATTCATCAATTTTCCATACCGCTTATCCTACACGGGGTTATGCAGGAACCTGGAGCCTATCCCAGGGAACTTGGGGCATAAGGCAGGGGACGAACTGTGGATGGCGTCTCAAACCATTGCAGGGCACAATCAAATACACATTCACACACCCATTCACACACTATGGACAATTTGGAAATCCCCATGAGCCTAAAACGCATGTCTTTGGACTGAGGGAGGAAACCAGAGTACCTGGAGAAAACCCCCTAAACACAGGATGAACAAGCAAACTCCACGCACACAGGGCGGAGATAGGATTCAAACCCCCAACCCCGGAGGTGTGAGGCAAACATGTCTAGCGCTAAGCCTCCCTTTACCCCATCAATGGAAATTGACCACTATAAGACCATCATTGATGTTATTTGGGTGCTGAAACATTGTCAGCACAGGTGGTATGAGTGTATCAGGCACAGCAGCGTTCTTGTGTAAAGTTACTACCACATTATTAGACACATGTACCTAATTTGTTCCACCTTGTTGATATACAGTTAAAGAGTAACTGCCTTTTTTATTCCATTATGTGTATATTATCCTTTAGCCCTTAGACAGCTGACCCCAGGACTGCTGATAAGTGGACATTTTTGGTTGGCCGAGTGTTTCTCAGCCCTGCAGTGACAGTAAGGTGTTTCCTCCACTGCTGCACCTGATAAAGTAGCACAAAGCACCACACGTACTCACACAATACACGTGTGTGTGTGTGTGTGTGTGTGTGTGTGTGTTATTATTATTGTAGTAGTAGTAGTATAACAGTCTCCAGCTTGGAGTAGATGACCTCACTCATGGCTGGTGCTGGCACAACAGAGGCCTTGTGGGTAGAGCAGCAGATGGCAGTAGGTGGGAGGTAGTGGACATGTGACTTACAGGGTAAAACAAACCTTCAGACCTTCTCCTTTCTCTCTCTCCTTGGCTGCCCTTTCTGTATTTTTGATTGAGGTCTGTCTTTTATGGCATCTTCAGTTGCTTGTTTACGGTATAATTTTTTTGATCAACTTTCTCAATTTAAAATGATTTACTGTAACAACATGCAATAGGAGAATTGATTCAGTAATTCAATATACACAGGACACTACGTCAGTGGCTGGTTTGTTTTAATGTGATAATAATTATATAAGCACTCAACATTATTTATGATTTTATAAAAACAACAACAAGGAAGGCAAACAAACATCTTAAAAGACACGAATTGCAAAAATGTCATGTTTCCATATTTAGAGGTAAAATGTTAAAAATGGTATCTGGAATGTTAAAACAAGGGTATCACTGTCTATTTTTGTAAAAATGGTATCAGGAATGTTAAAACAAGGGTATCACTGTCTATTTATGTGAGAATACAGAGGCCGGGTCAGATATACAGTAATTTCCTCTCCACCCCCTCATACAGCACATCACTGTCAGGCTTTTAAAAACATCATCAATGAACTACCTCTGACAGCAGTGAATGATGAACAAATCTCTGCCAGTGACTGCAGGGATTACATGATAGCTGAAGAAAAGGCTGTCATGTAGTTGTGTAATTGTAAATGGTGTCACCTCACCCTTCCAAATAACTTCCTTCTGAATATGCTGACTAAAATGTCACTCTTGCTTGATCTTATTTCTGTAACAGGCAGCATGGCAGTGTACCGCTGTATTGTAGAGAAAGGCTGGGGTGGTGGTTATATTAAACACACTAAGACGCACACACGCATACACAGGACATATGAGGATATGTGTCGGAAGAACTTAGGTTTATTTATAAAGCCCAAAATTGACAAATGTGATTCAGAAGGCTTTACAGGTCCTTAACCCCTTCAGAAAAAACATTTTTCAGAAAGAATATGGACAAAACATTATTACATTGAATATTTATTGTTTTTCACACCATTCTGTGTAAACTCTAAAGACTGTTGTGAGTGAAAATCCCAAGAGATCAACACTTTCTGAAATACTTTAACCAGCCCATCTGGCATCAACAACTATGCCTCAGACAAAGTCACTGTGATGATATTTTTTCACCCATTCTCATGTTTGATATGAAAAATAACTAAAGCTCGAGACCTGTATCTCTTCCTGCACGGCAAAATTGGTTTGGGGGCTGGTGACCAAATTTGCATGCAATCAAATGCTCTCTGGAGTGCTTCTGTAACTCCCCCATGACCTAAATTTGCCAGTTACCAATTGATTTGACACAGATGTAGCATAACATTAATGCTTTTGGTTTTTGCTGAAATAAATCACCTTGACATGACCATTCTAATTTCTTGTTTCCAATGGAAATATATGGCTATATGGAAAAATATCACAACTGTCAATCATGACCACTTTATGAATCATCATTCTTACAGGCTTAGTTTACGATTTTTTTTTTTAAACCATTAAAAACTTTTTGAAAATTGTAACTGATGTACAGTGATGCATTAGCAATCCACAATTGGTCAAGAAATGGTCACGATCCTGATCAAAGTAGATCAAGGTTAAGTGTAGTGATCTGGTGATGTGCTTGTCCTGAAGAACATGCTTCTGTACTGACGCCTTAAAAAGTGGGGTTAAAAAAAAAACATATTTCTTTCTTTTACCCCTATCACTATATTGCTACATTCTGTTCCTTGTTTGAAAAGGTTCAGTATTGCTCAAAGTTCAGTACAGCATCCCTGCTGTGCTATTAAAAACAATCTCTCCTCCCGTCTCTCACAATGAACATATTTTGTTACTAAGATACTGCAGTTCTGTTGCCATGGCCGCATAGTCAAGCATCAAATGTTCCCCCCCAGAAACAAATGACAATTATGCAGTGGAAAGGATAAAAAGACAGGTTTAATGCTGGGAAACAGGATGAAATTTGTCCTTCTAATAATAATTGGTTTCACATCAAGCTTTTACTTACATTTACCTGTTACATTTCAGAAGAAAAATGTTTACATTCTACATTGTCAAGCATCACTGCATTTATATTACTCTGTAATCTTATATTTGTAAAGGCATATGGTGACTTTTTTCATTTTTTCCTCTATTTTCTCCCCAGTTTAGTCTAGCCAATTCCCACCCACTAGCTAACTTTCACCTACTACACACTAACTACACCTGGAGAGGGTGGGGCAAACACGTGCTTCCTCCGAGACATGCAAAGCCAACATGCCCACTTCTGCATACATCACAGATTCCAGTGATTTGCTAGTGCTGCTGTGATTAGTTAGTGTTGCTGTGATTGGCTAGTGTCACTGTGAATGGCTAGTGTTGCTGTGATTTGCTAGTGTTGCTGTGATTGACAGGAGAGAGAGTATGCCTTCCTTCTCAACCAGAGAGCACGGCCAAGTTTGCCCACAGATGGCTGGGAGGTTTGTATCATCAGCGCTATGATCATGCATAGATAACAGTTGAGAGATTAGGAATAAAGTTGTTAGTTAGTCTTAGCCTTATCTGGTTCCTTGGTGAAAGAGGCACTAATTTACCAAGATTATATAAAATCAGCATGGGATTTGAGATAGCCTTTGTTTCCTTTTTTAAACTTTTATATACTTTTACTTTCATCCTTTTCTACTTTACCTTTGAAGAATTTGAAGCTATATTTGAACTTTGAGTAATTATTTATATAGATAAGCAACTGAACATTTTCTACAGTAAAAGATTTTGGCACTTGATGACCACATAGTTATATTTGTGATTAGGTGACTGATTTAGATTGTGGTAGTCAAGCTGAGTCCATTTTTATTGCAATCCCATTCATACAGATGTTGGATGTTTAATGCCATAGTGTGGATGCTCTAAGCTGAGGCAAAATATGGTGATCATGAGGAAACATAAAGGTCATATACACACCTGACTATAAGTGCAACAAAATAGTTTAGTAGTCCAATTACAGCATAACAAATACACTTAAGGGTATGGGTAACTCTTTGTATGGTTATGGGTAAATCTCAGTAAATCATGCCATTTAAAGGTGTAGTCAGCAATCTTGTTGGAAATTGGCAAAAGTTTTGAGACTTAAATACTAAAGAAATCCATACAGACCCCGTCCTTCAATGTTCCCTCCAAAGCCACCCACCCCCCACCCCCCACCCCCCAGACACACACACACACACACACACACACACACACACACACAAACACACACATACACACACATACACACACAGTGCATATGATAAAACACCTGAATGCAAGTGAAGATGGGAAGCTTTCTGTATTAACCAACATGTTTGAAAGCCAAGTATACCTTTTACGAGACACCTTTTAACAACTGCATGTATTAAAATTAGCATTCTTAATACTGCTGGATTTCCCAAAAAGCCATTTCTTTCAAGCTATATTTTTAAGTCACATGCTACAAAGTCATGCAGCTTGTGCAAAGAGAGTGGACATGCAATGCACAGATGATGTCTTATGCACATTACTCATATTCCGGGAGCCTGCATCAGTCAGCAGCTAAGGAAGACCACCCATCGCCATTTTGTTTTCAGCAGATGGCCACACCACCCACGTAATAAACAACAAAAATCCTCAGGTGGGAGCTTGGGGGTCAGGGTGGCAGCTCTCAATGATTCATTCTCCCCCAGGGCCAAGTCCTCCAAGGAGCCAGAAAAGTTTTCATCTAGAGCACAAGGCCTAACATATATCTTGTCAAACGTCAAACTTTCCGCACATG
Organism: Ictalurus furcatus; assembly: GCF_023375685.1. Lineage (NCBI taxonomy): Eukaryota > Metazoa > Chordata > Actinopteri > Siluriformes > Ictaluridae > Ictalurus > Ictalurus furcatus. The sequence goes on from NC_071272.1 coordinate 15,576,378, forward strand.
TCCTCAGCTTTATACCCTTTTCTTGAACCCGGTTTTCTCATTTTCTTCCATTCATTACATGATCATTATTGTGAGTGGGGTCAAGCATGCAAGCATATTTGGTCAATAATGGACAAAATTGCAGGAAGGAAAATGGCAAGCAGAAGCATTATTATTGATAATAATGGTGGCTCAGAAATACACAGGAAATCAGACTACAAAAATACGAAAAGAAAGAACTTCTAATGACATCATCTTCGGACAATTAAATGTCAGAGACTATATCCAGTAGCTCAAAACACATACCTCTAAGTCTTTGATGTTGCATGAATACACCAAATTCATTGAATTGCTTTGTTAGATTTGCACTTAAGTGAAGAGTTGCACTCTGCAGATGCAGAGATTTATTTAGATCGATTTTTATGAAAATAGGTGAATTCAAAGAGGTCTTTTGTGCTAAATACTAAAAATAAACCTGAACCACCAAGAACAGAAAGAGAGAAAGAAAAAAGAAAGAATATGCACAAGGTTACAGGCCTCACAAGCTTTGTGAACAGAAGGGTGGAGGGTGGATGGAAACGTGGAGGCGTTTGCTCCGCTCATCTAATCATTGGTTGGTGTTTTTTGTGTGTGTTTCAAACTTTTACACACACTCATGCACATAAACACATATATACAATCAACAAGCACACGCAACACACATGCACTCTCACACTCACATATACAGGCACATATTTCTGAGTCGCACATTCTCTTTCACACCTACATGCAGTTGTTAAAAGACTTGAGAAAACAGCTCATTTAGCACTAAGCAACATACTGAGAGCAGACAGTACAGCTCATGGAAGTGATGAAGTGTCACACAGTACAGCCACAGCTGACTACAGTCCACAGTCTGCTTGCCTAAAGTTGGTAAAGTGATGGTTTCAAGTTTCATATAAAAGCAGGATAATATATAACATACAGTATATGGCTTAGTAATAAAACATGACATGGCGTGTTGTTATGGGAAAAGGAAATTAGAGGAAATTAATCAATGCTGATCCTGTTACCACCCCAATAATATTATGCCCTGAAGTGTTTTATTTCACTTATAACACACAAATTGCAATTATTATTTTTTCTTTTTTTATTTAAAGAACAACACCATTTTAACTGTTTACAGTTACACTCCCCTCTGAGACTATTGGAAGCGCAAGGCCAATTCATTTGTTTTGCGGTAGACTGAAGACATTTGGGTTTGAAATCAAAAGATGAATATGAGAAGAGAGTATATAATTGAGCTTTTATTTCCTGGTATTTATATGTAAATGATATAGAACATAGCATATTTTGTATCAGGCCACCCAATTTGTAAGCGATCAAAAATATTGGACAATGTGACTGACAGGTGTTTCTTAGTACCCAGTTATGTCCCATTAGATTGATTGTTTAAACAATAACTAGCTCTGAGCATCTACTCTTGGTTATTGCCTTCAGTTTCACCTGTGAAGACTGCATTTGTTGTTAAAAAGGATGAGCCAACATGAAGAGAGCTGTCTATGGGAGAAAAGCAAGCTGTTTTGAAGCTGAGAAAAGAGTAAAAATCAGTCAGAGGCATTGCACAAACACTGGGCATAGCCAATACAACAATTTGTCAAGTAAAACAACAACTGCTGAACATTGTGAAAGCTATGAAGAAAAACACAAACATAACAGAAAATGACATGACCAACAACTTTCACATAGCACGGGTGAAACAATCCACCGTTCAAAGACTTTGAGAGCAGAAATATCGAAGCCTTACTACAAGATGCAAACCACTCATCAGCAGTAAGAATTGGAAAGCCAGATTGGAATTCACAAAGAAATACGGGGATGAGCCACAAAATGAGCCACCTGGAACAACCACAAAATAGTTTACGTCCTATTATCATTTGTTAAAGCAGCAATTAACAATTCTTCCCTCGTCATTCTCTCTTTTTTCTCTTTCTTGAAGTTAATCAGACAAAAAAAAAACTCTGCCATATTATCTAGAGTCTCTTGTGGAGAAAAATGTACTGAAAAAATTGGCTGACACTGGATACTCCTTATATAAATGCTAAATAAACTTTTCCTGAAAAAACAGAAACCCTTAAGGATTATAAATTTTTTGTTGTTATTTCGTTTCTTTGTAAAATAACAACACTTATTAAAAAATCCACTTGTTATTAGATTATGATTTAGATTTAGATTTAGATTATGTGCCGCATCCACCAAACAAGTCCCTGTGAATGTGTTGTTATTATAGAAACAATAACGCATTAGAATGAGCACATTAATATAAACCTGTGATTTGAAATACTGCCAGTACTACTGTCATACCTGCTGTTACAGAAAATTAATCAACACCTTCTGACCAGATTCGATTACCAGTTGTGGTGTATGTTGTTACTACAAACAAAAAGCTTCAGCCTGTGAACCTGGAATCCAGTGGCACATTGAAAACCTAACTAGCCAGAGAAAGGAGGCAACATTGAACATCAGGTTCAGCAACATTGTCCATGTTGTGCTATCTTAGCGTATGAGTGGGAGAGTTGCCAAGCAACAGATTATCTTTCCTTTAAGGAACGGAGCGAGGACCTTCATTCTCTTGATTTAAAAATGTACAGGAAGGTATGAAAACAGATAACTGTCCTTCATTTTGTGTGTGTGTGTGTGTGTCCCTCACATGTTCGGTTATATAAAAAAAAACATTTGAACTCATGTCTTTCATTCACTCGGATAAAGTGGTCTGTTCAGCACCGTGGCTTAAGGGGTATAAATGTGCAATGGACTGTAGGGAGAGCGATCGCATATCTGCCTAAAGTTGGGCTGAACCATGCCCCTGTACTTAATAACTTCTTAAAGGATCTATAAAGGGACAGCTTTGCATCACAATTCCCAACCTCAACTGTAAAAGCTAGGCCATTTTCAGTATACAGAGTGATAGAGAATTTGTACACGTTTATAAATGAATAAACAGATGAACACAGGACTGCAGTAGTGCCCTTAGACTGGAACCTTCAATTTATGAGCATCATCTCACGAATTTGAGTTCTGGTTGGTAAAATCGTGTCATTCTAATTATAAAGAGGCTTTTGAGCTCTGGTTGATGTAAATTTGTCATTTGGCTTTGAAAAAGCTTCTATCATTCCTTTTGCTATAGTTTGCTGAAAGCTTAAATACGCCTGATCATGGAGTGTGTGGGGGATCCAATCACGAAATCACAGTTTACTGTGTTTTATTGTTTATACACTATCCTTGTGTGTGTGTGTGTGTGTGTGTGTGTGTGTGTGTGTGTGTGTGTGTGTAGCATCATGAGCGATCAGCCTCCTACCAGCTTTGCTACCTGTTTGCCTGATGTAGCCTAGTACAGAGGAGTTGGAAAGCACATCTAGTGATTATTCATTATTAATTAATATTAAATTCATGTCGGAAAAGAAAAGAAAAAAGAAAACCCTAATATGTCCCGTCCACCATGAAAAGAAAATTAAGCCTACTATGCCATTCCATATGGAGGGGGGTGGGAAAAAGACACTATGTCTCTCCATATGGGCAGAAAAACATAAAAAAAAAAAAAAAAATACCCTCAATAGGGACAGAACATTATGACCCACTATGTCCCTCCATATAGGCAGAAAAACCTCAACTGTAGGCCTATACCCTTGGCTTAAATGGACAGAAAAGCTTTAAACCCACTATGTCTCTCTACATGCCCCTGCGTCCAGACGGAGAGTTAACCTCCGCTCAGTCGTGGTCCTCAGAGTTATATAAATAAACGGACGGACAGACAGATAAATCCACTGTCTCCGCCTCATGCGGCCTTATTTTTTTGTCCATATCGGGCTATGTGCGTTGAAGGGGTTCCCATCGTCTTCTCACGTCATCATCAGGGAGTGACTGTAAGAGATGCAGAGACACATGAGGATACTGAATCCGATGTGTCAGTGCACGCCCCCGTCGCTCCTTTTCTCGGGCTCTTTCTCTATATAAAGGGCCTGGATGCGGTATTTCCACCAGAACCGACACACCAGCCAAGAGAATTCTTTAATCTTATTTATCTCTAAATGAATATTAGCCTACCGAAAAAACACGAGAATTCTGAAACAATGTTTGTTTCTTGAAGTTTTCATTTTCTTTAACCCGCTACTTTTCACTTCCAAGACATTTGCCCCAATGATTAAGTAGGCGCTATATCACTTACACCCTGTTCCTGAAACTGCACTCGATTCCTGTCACACATCGGCGGTGAGACTGAGGACAATTGTAGGCTCCAGCTGGGAAAAATGTACCGCTCCACGAAAGGCGCCTCGAAAGCGCGGAGAGATCAGATCAACGCCGAGATCCGCAACCTGAAGGACCTGCTGCCCATCTCGGACGCAGACAAGGCGCGCCTGTCCTACCTGCACATCATGTCCCTCGCCTGCATGTATACAAGAAAATCCGTCTTTTTTTCTCAAGGTAGGTACGGGATTTGATGAAATGCTTTTTTTTTTTTTTTAACTGAACGATTCTTTTTAACCTGCTTTATCAATATTCAGTATAATCACCGAATTGCATTCAGTCTGAGAATGTCACGCCAGAGAAGTTGCTGTCCGTGGTGCTGATATTCACAGTTCTGTTACAGGAGTTTTAATGAGCCTCATCTTTATATTTCCCTCTAAATTAGAGCTTTAGTGGCTTTGAAACATTAACTTATTAACTCTTCTTGTGTCTAGATTTAAGTGCATCCAGGAGCCAGGAGGTGAACCCAAGCTTCATGTCTATTCCTGAACTCTCTGAGCTCATGAACACCTTACCGGGTTTTCTCCTCTTGCTGACAAGTGAGGGCAAACTCCTCTATTTGTCCAACAACGTCACTGAACACCTTGGGCACTCAATGGTGAGACATTTTTCTTTAAGGTTCAGTAATGTACTTCTACTATTATTTGACCTACCTACTTGATCTACCTCTAATTTGACAAGCATTTATGTTTGTTTGTTTTTTTAACAAGAACTACTCAAGTTTCTTTGTAAATTGCATGATGTGTAAATTTCAAATATTATTTTTTCATGATTACAGGTAGATCTAGTCTCTCAGAGTGACAGTGTCTATGACATCATTGATCCAGCCGATCACTTCGTCATGAGGAGCAATCTTGTGCCAGTCACTACACCTGACACAGGTAACAGGAAACACTTGAGTCATTCCAGCTGTCTTTCATACCCCAGATGCTCAAACTGAAACCAAATTGTCATTCCTAATTTCTATAAATATATATCTTTTTAGAGCGCCTCTTTCGCTGTCGCTTCAACACTTCAAAGTTTGTGAGAAGGCAGGGTTCTGGTAACAAAGTGACTCTGGTGCGAGCACGCTGCCTCCCATTGCCTTACCACGCATCATCTTACTGGACCTCCAACGCAGTGTGGGTGTGTTTCTGCTCACCTCTGGAGCTTCAGGCATCGAACCCTGCCGGCACTAGGAACCCACTCCCTACTCCACCTGCCGAGCAAGCTTTCCAGCTTACCTCCTTCCAATCCCAGCATAGCCGAGATATGAGGATACAGATGGCCCAAGAATGGTGAGTGTTTAAATTATTTTATACACATTGGCACTGTGATTATTAGCCAAAAGCAAAGGTAAATAGAAATGACTGTTTTGTTCACTTTTTTGTTTCATGGCAGTGTCAGTGTCTATTTGGGCTATGATGTGGACACACTACGCTCTCGCTCCTGGTACAGCCTGCTACATCCTCGAGATCTCTCTCATGCCTCTGCGCAGCATTGTGCCTTGTGTGAGTTTTATATACTCATACTACATGTACAGCAACTGTATGACTTTCAGTCACCTGTACTAGCAGCAAAAGAGACAATTAGTGGTATGACTAAAGTATTTCTTTATTCCTATCTAGTGCGTGAAGGAGGGGAGAGGCAGGTGGAGATGGTGGTTCAAGTGGAGGCAGCTGACCATTCGTGGGTTTGGCTTTACATGATCCTTCACCTCCAGACTGGAGAACATCCGATTACCTGCCAAAACTATGTCATTAGGTACTACCCTTTTTGACCCTTAATAGCCTTCTTTTGTGATAAATTGTGTGATGTTATGTAAAACCCTGATGCATTTTTCTTATCTTCCTTCATCCCTTAGTGAGTCTGAAGCATGGTCTGTGCGTGAGCAGCTGAACTCTGATCAAAACCAGCTGGCTCTTCTGTACCAGGACGGTTTGGCGCAACAGTTCTCTCAACCCCTGTCTAGCCCAGAGCAAGTCTTCACCCCCAGCAGCAGTGGCTTGTCTGCTCAGTCATTTGACTTTAGCTTTTCTGTCTCTGGACGCAGCTCCTCTGAGGAACTGCCTGGCACTTCCACCTTTCACTCAGGCCAGCCACTGGGCTCTGGTCCCTGTCCAAACTTCCCCCTAGATGAAAATGACTTTTCTCAACAACATGGTAGCCACCAAATATGCTTACCAGAGAGCACAAAGTTCTCCACAAGATCAGCCCCTACTCCCCACTCCTCTCTGACTGTCATGGCCAATATGGCATGCCCAGCTACTCAAAACCCTGTGCCCCTTGCACCTCTTTCCAATCTCTGTATGTCCAAACCACACAGCATAGGGGAGTTGCTTTGCACTCCCCCATACACTCCAAGACTTGGAGGAGGTCGTTTCATGTTTGGTGAAGATTTCTTTAAACCAGACTCGGCCAGCACAGTCACCCAAACCATGCACTCAGTCAATCATCCAACATCCCACTCAATAGATGTAGGGGTGACACTATCTATACAGCATGGCAGCAGGGCTCTATATGAGAAGTTACCTCCTACCCCAGATAGTCGAGCTAATGATGAATGTTTCCTTATGACATTACCAGAGATTAGAGGGCCTCTGTATGTAGATGTCCCTCATTCCATCCATCATGGTCCACCCGAGGGCCTCCTGACCCCAGAGGCTTCTCCTACTGAACAGCGCTGTCCAGGTTTTTTCGCCCAGCAAGCTAAAGATGAAAGAGAGAAAATGGAGATCTCACTATTGGCTCAATATCTCAGTTCAGTTGCTGAGGGCTTCTGGAAAGATCACTCACTATCCACACATCCCTCCTCCCCTGTCCTACAACAACAGAACTCTAAGCCTCTGACCACTGACTTTTCACCCACCATGTGCTGTGGAGAATCTCAATCATCACTGGATCAAGAAGAAATCACTTTACTGCAAGAAAAAATTGCCAACCCTCCCCCAGCTCCTTATTTCTCTTCCCCTTCCCCACCTCCTCTTCCTCACTCCTCTATTGAGCATACTCCTCCTGCCCCAGTGAGCACCCGCTCACCACAATACATTCAGGAGGAGGCCCTAGTTGGTGTGCAGCACCTCTGTAGCGTCCAGTCGACGCACTGTACCAGTATGGTTGGGGGAAGGTCGCTGGAGTCAGGGGCACAGGATGAGGGAAAGGTTTCAATGGAGAGCATAATGGATGATGAGATGACTCTCTCAGCCTCCCCACAGTCCACCCCTGCTCCAGAAAATGACCCCACCTCTGGTCTACCCTGTGCCCAGTCCCTCCTGGAGGAGCTGGTCAACATGGAATCCGTGTTCGAGGCAGCTGACTCGATGAATCCTGCCTTGAGGCAACAACCTGAGTTGTATCAACTCCCTTTTCAAGAGCCACCACAGCATTTCTATCAAGGTGAGAATCAATGAAAGGTGTTGATATTTCATTTGTTTTAATCAAGGGTAGAACTTTCATTGCGTTTTAATATTCTAACCTGTTTCTTTATGTCTCATTCTCTTTCAGATGGAACCAGTGATCACATGTTCTAAAATAAGTCTGTGACTTAATTGAAAAAGTATGGCATATTGTCAGTTTTCACTTTTTTGCAGATTATATAAATGATTATACTGAAAGACATTTTAAAAATAGAATAATGTTTATTTTGTGTTTGTACTTTAACAAAATGAATGTCATATGAGCACTTGTATTCATGGACTGCCATTTTGAGGAAAAAAAATACTTAAATGTATTCTTGTAATGGCAATTTTACAAAGTGCCACTTTGGTATTCACTTATAGTGAAGACTGTGTTTTACACAAGCATAATATTGAAGAATATTGAAATTAATTTGTATTGGTTCTATTGCACCCATACACCAATGTAGAATTGTCTACAACAAAGTAGAGGATTGATTCCTAAATCGTGTTATTTATTATTCCTTGACGTTGTTTAAAAGAAATATTTGTGCTTGTGCAATTATATAAAGACATGAAAATATTTACTTCTATCAAAATGTTGTAAATGATAATAAAGATCTTATTATCTTGCATGGTCATCTTTTCTTCTAATCCAAAACAACATTTGTCTTAAAAATATATATGGCAGTCATTTAAATTAAATGCAACTTTATCAAAGCAAGGAGCATCAGTGACTATGAATTCATTAATTCTGCCCTCAACAAGTCTATTGTTTTTTTTTTAATACTTCCTGCTTTTCATTTAGAGCCTTTTTAGTGTGTCTCCATGGTTTCATGGACCTGAGAGCTGCTGACTGACGTACATGATGAGGTGCTAGCTATTTTCCTGATGTATGCTCTTGACTCTAGGCATGGTGGAGACAATCAGCTTCCCACTCCAACACACACACACACACACACACACACACACACACACACCATATACTCATTCACTCAGCCTACACAGTGCATGATAATACCCTATATGGCTTTTCCTGCCTGCCTCTCACTTTCCCTGTCAGCCTATGCCTTTTCTTTCTCGAAATGTCCCTGGCTCCATTTTCTCTCCTGTTGCTGAGGCATTTTAGATCCTACACATACAGGCTCCACCTCCATGGCCCTGCTAACATGTCAACTTTATTCAGTTCAGTTCCTGTCCATTAAGAGTGTCCAACATACCAACAACCCACCTACTCCCACACATACCCAAAAATATCACCATGCCCATCCGCATCCTCCCATTGGCCATCATCACACTTTCTCTCTCTCTGTCTCATCTTCCTGTCCTTGTGAGAGCAATGGCCTTTCAATGCTGAAGAGGAACCAAAATAGACAGGTCTGAAAAGAGGAAGAAAAAAAGAGAGAGATGAGGTTTGGAGGCCCACAAGGACTTCAGTTGCTCGCCTGCTCCTCTTGCTTTCCTCCCACTCCTGCAATCAGTCAGCTGCACTTCTTTTCATCCTCCCTCATTCACACATCTGTGCCTGCTCATTCATTAGTCTCCTCTTTCCTTATGACTCACCCTCGCCCCTCACATCCATCCCTTGCTCTCCACTCCTTCGCTCCATTCTTGTGTTTATCACCCTCTGGTTGAGCATCATCCAGCTACAGCCACACAAACAGCCCATACACATGCCCACTTATACGGTTGTGAAAGAGCAAACAAAAAACTCTTCAAGCTACTTGTCTGCTGCAAAACGCCATAAACACAGCATCCATCATATTCTGTTTGAGAAGAAATAAACAGTTGTTAAGTAATAACACCATAACATCAGCGCAATAATAATAATTAAAAAAACCTGTATGGCTTAATTACAGACAATACCTAAAACATGCTAAACCAGAGCTTGTTATTCTGTGAATCTCTGAAGTTCCATTTAAATTCTAGATTGTCTTCTTTAGTTTGCATTACATTCATAATACAGTGGATTGTGAATACATATCTATCTCCAGCTTGACATCTGGTGGTTAACAAAATGAACTGCACAGGACTCATATAGGCTGTAGGACAGTGTTTAACAGCTACATCATTTTCATATACACCACTGGAAGTGGCTGTGCTTAAACCTGAAAAAATAGATTAAAATACTTATAAATACCAAGACAATAAAATACAATAAATAAATTCTGGTTTAGATGGTGGCGCAACAGGTAACAGCAGCCTAATCACTCCAGGTTACAGAGCTTGGTTCAGACCTAAACTCAGTTTCCACACATGTTCTCTCTGGCTCAGGATAATGCAGTTACTCCAGATGAATGTATATATATATATATATATATATATATATATATATATATATATATATATATATATCCATCTTCTACCGCTTACTCCTGGAACCTGGAGCCAATCCCAGGGAGCATCGGGCACAAGGCAGTGCCAGTATATATATATATATATATATATATATATATATATATATATATATATATATATATTCATCTGCAGTAACTGCATTATCCTGATCAGGGTCGTGGTAGAGCCAGAGCCTATCCTAGTAACATAGGGAACTCAAGGCACAAGGCGGGACAGACTGGACGGGGTGCCAACCCATTGCATGGCACAATTGCACACACACTCACACACCCATTCGCACACTATGGGCAATTTGGAAATGCCAATCAACATATGTCTTTGGACTGGGGGTGGAAACTGGAGTACCTGGAGGAAACCCCTGAAGCACGGGGGGAACATGCAAACTCCATGCACACAGGCCGGAGGTGGCATTCGAAACCCAAACCCCGGAGGTGTGAGGAAGCCACCATGCCCCCAGACCATAAGATTTAAGTGGTAATTACAATATGAATGTTAAATATTCTGTTTAAAACCACTAGCAGGTGAATTGAATAACACTGACTATTTCATTACAATGGCACCTGTCAAGAGATGTAATATATTAGGCAGTAAGTGAACAGGCAGTTCTCAAAGTTGATGTGTCATAAGCAGGAAATATGGGCAAGCATGAAGATCTGAGTGACTTTGACAAGGGCCAAATTGTGATGGTTAGATGACTGGGTCAGAGCTTCTCCAAAACGGCAGGTCTTGTGGGGTGTTCCCTGTACGCAGTGGTTGCTACCTACCAAAAGTGTTCCAAGGAAAGACAACCAGTGAACCAATTACAGGGTCATGGGTGCCCAATGCTCATCGATGTTCTGCTGGCAAATATTGGGTCCTAATATTCATGTGGATGTAACTTTGACATGTACCACCTAACTAAACACTGTTGCAGACCAAGTACATCCCTTTATGGCAACGGTATTCCCTTTCAGTAGAATAATGCTGCAAAAATTGTTCAGGAATGGTTTGAGGAACATGACAAAGGGTTCAAGGTGTGTATTTGTGAATTTGTGGAATGTGCTGACCAAACTAGTCCAATCCATGGAGGCCCCAGCTCACAAGTTACAGGACTTAAAGGATATGCTGCTAACAACTTGGTGCCAGATACCACAGCACACCTTCAGAGGTCTTGTGGTGTCCATGCCTCGACCGGTGAGAGTTGTTATGGGGCACAAGGGGGACCTACACAATATTAGGCAGGTGGTATTAATGTTATGGCTGATCGGTGTATTTTCTTTAGTAAGAATAAACAAGCTTATTGTCAATTATATACAAAAAAACACAAACAAGTAGTTTATGACACAGACAATTTTTTTTTCACGTAGTCAATTATTTTACGCATAAAAGCACCTGAACATACAGCGCGTCGTGACCACGACCTCTGAATTCGGTCACACGGAATTCCATCGAGGGTTTGAAGATAGCACGATTCCAAAGAGGTGTAGGAGGGTTTTTTTTTTAATGCAGTTCATTGTTTTGCCGCTAGAGGTCAGTGTGTACATTTCACTGGATGAAGCGTCGAAGACCAGAAGAAATATAGAAACGTGCGCGTTGACGTCACTTTCAAGATGGTGGTTGTGAGGTCTGTAAAATAAACCCAGAAAGAGGTCAACATTTTCTCTCACGTCTTGGTGTCTGCGCAAAGAGAAAGTAAAGACGCTTTTAAGTTTAACAGCTTTAGAGGTCTGTCAGCAGGTTAGACTCAGGTATGTCGTGTCCTCTGTAGCAAAAATATTAGTAAAATTATCATTCTGTAAAGGTGGTTTGCTGATATTTTGACCATGTTGGTCCCTTAGCTAACCGAGCTTTCTCCTCTGTTAGCATCATGTGAGTGTTGAATGAACTGATGAAATTTCAGTAAACATTACTAGCGTGTAATGTGTGTTGTTTTGGCTGCAGCCTGCTCAGTATGGCTTTTCTTGGGAATCTGAGGCCAATGCTGTCTTCAGTCTTGCAAGGTGAGTCTGCCACATGTAGTGGAATGTATTTATATGGAATATATTAATATAAAGACAAATGTGTAAATCCATTGTTTGCTGCTTCTTCTTCTTCTTCTTCTTCTTCTTCTTCTTCTTCAGCTTTTAGCGTATTAAGAAACAGATTACCATGTCACATTGTTTTGTAGCGACCCTGAATTGAAAACTGATGTTTCAGAGGTTTTGTACCTGTTCCCTAGTGTTATGGATACCAGTATGACAGTATATCTCGAAGAAATGCTATTTAAAAAAAAAAAAATAGTTTTAGATACGTTCTCATTTTTAATCTTATAGTTTGTCATATCCGAGGACGTGATTTAAACATTTATTTATGTACTAGTCTCGTGTTCGACCAATTAAATGCTCTCTAGAATGTAAGTGTCCTGCCTCCTGGGCAGCAAACTCTATCTGTTGTTGTGTTTTGAGCTTTGCATCTTCCTGTACACTCTTCCCTTTTCCAGTTACCCCTGTTTGAGGGGGTAAATGAATGGAATTTATTAATTTCAAAGAGGGTGGAATTTTAAAAAAAAATTGGCACTTTGTTGAAGTGTTTTACTAACATGGGTCTGTTTGGTGCCTGAATGTCATTACCTCAAACTGATCTAGAATATGATCGTTTTTATACACCACCAGGGCTTCTCTTTCGATAAGAATATATATTATCAAGTAGTGTAAAACGTCAAATGAATTATGTTAAATATTTTATGTATTTACATTTTAGCCATTAACCAGAGCTGCCGCATGCTGGTACGAACATCTAGACACAGCACACAGTGCTTAATTATGGTTTGATCGAACACTGCTTAACATCCTAGACAAAATTATGTGCAAATAATAATCATTCTTAAACTACATGCCTCCTGGTGAAGACCTGCAGCTCTCCATTGCAATTGTAAATTTGATGCAAATCACAGCCATTTCATGAGGTATATAAGTGGATGTGTTATGATGATACTATTATTATGATGTTACTATTGCAGCCTCCCAGTGTGTGTTCCCCTGGTCTGCACCTCTCTTAACCAGGACCATGGCTACACTCAATCAGATGCATCGCCAGGGCAAACCATCCCCACCTCCCAAAAAGCTTGGTGCCACATTTGGTCGCCCGCAACTGAAGGCTGTAGTCCTGAAGACCATGATCAGGAAGCCCAAAAAGCCCAACTCAGCCAACCGTAAATGTGCACGGGTTCGTCTCTCCAACGGTAAGGAGGCGGTGGTGTTTATCCCCGGTGAAGGACACAATCTCCAGGAGCACAATGTTGTTTTGGTGCAAGGAGGCAGGACGCAAGATCTGCCAGGTGTCAAGCTCACAGTAGTCAGGGGTAAATATGACTGTGCCCATGTCGTGAAGAAGAAGCACTAATGCCTGGAACCAGTTTGAGACTGTCAAATGTTTTGTCTTCTGAGGGGTTTTTTTCTTCTCCAAATTGTTTGTTATTGTATTTATTTGCAATAACAGGGTATCTCTATTCTTGACCAATTTAATTTTGTGTATAAATGTTCTTAGTGCCTCAGTTATAACAAAATAAACTGGTTCAGACCCAAACAGTTTGTAGTAACCAGTATGTAGAGGATTATTTTGTGAATATTTTTAGTTTTGCTTTAAACAGACAATGTAAAAAGGTACAAATGTTAAAATGAAAATATACCTATACAAAAACTTTTTTATCTTTGTTTTTGGGTGGCGGGGGATGGGGGGTTGAAGGTTCCTCAAGAGCTCACACTTTCTACCAGGGAACCTTTTCTGATGGAAACCCTGTATATTCAACATAGAACCTTTAAGGCTTCCCCCAGACAGACAAACCGAAAAAGCTTCTTAAGTGCTGATTGTTTGAATTTTTTTCCCTTAGTGTGGTCTAATTCCTTAAGAAGAATGTGAAATAAGCTATTGATTTTTCAAAATGCTTCTTGCAAAATAGTTTTACTTTCTTAAATAGCACATACAAGAAGTTACATGCATTCCACACTTCACAACTTGTGCTGAGCTGCAAGACATTAAGCAGATTCCCTTAAACATTTCACAAATTAAAGCAAAGAATTGTGTTTAGTAGTTCATAACCATATGTGTATAAACATATTGAAATTTAGTGGATCAAGAGAGAGGTATTGTCTGTGGAGAAGTATTTTTTTTTTTTGCAGATTTGTGCCTGCAGTCTTTCAGCTTCATTGGTAACTGGCCATTAATTCACTTTAATATAATAAAAAAAATGAATACCTCTACTTGGAAATGAAATTAACATGTCAAATAGTGAGGACAATCATGATCATCCAAATATCTTTTATACAGCTTAAACATTTGCTTAAGGTAACCAGTCCGATTCATACTTTCACTTAAGTATAATTTTCCTGTACTTTCTCACCCCTGGAACTGGCTGTGACAGTTTAAATTATTTAAAATTTGGTTTACTGTTTTTGCATACATGCTGTTTACCTATTTAGAAACATTGCTCAGCGTGCGTTTTTATCTGTGAGCTTAGATACTCTGTGTCCAGTTTAATCCTACCATATACAATGGTAATTTTGTGGGTCTACAGTTTCTTACTGTAACTCATCTGTTGCAATTTGTCAGCTCTCCTCTACCTCAAACATCACTGCAACAGAACTACCAGCGATGAGATATCATTTGATATATTTGCTGTAGTAGGGCTTTTAAACATTGTGCACACTTCTAGCCAATTTATCAATTAAAGCTATATTGTAGGTAAACAGCTAAGGTTAATTCAAAAGCTTGAATTTGATGCCTTCTTGATTCCTTCAGCCTGTGACTCTGAAATCTCTCAGTCTAAAGTACTTTTTCTTAAAATGCACTCTGAATCTAGGAATGAGGAGAAAGGAGGCTTTTGGATCAAGGACACATAAATGACTGCTAAACAGAAATCATTTTTATTTTAGTGTGTGGCATTTAAGCCTATGTTATAAATGTAAACCTCCCCCCCCCCAAAAAAAAAACAACCGATTCCAATAAATGATACATTAATAAGAACCACACACAATCTTAAATAAACAATGGGTACCAATAAAATCCTTGGATGAAAGTCAATTAATATCCCTTGCTTTAAAAACTGAGAAGCCAGATGATGAGTAGAATCTTGTTTAGACTAATACATCAATAGGTAAGTGTGTAATGTACATGTTCAACAAGATTTTAATTAGCAAGTGTCACTACATCAACCCGCTTACATAAGTCAATTCACCTTAAAGTGATGCTTCAATGAGCTAGAAAAATCTTATCTGGTAAATATGTTTGTTCTTGATTCCTCCTGTCCTCATTTCCTGTACTTTCCTTTCCTTTGACTCCTCTGAGTGAGGAGCTATCAAACAAGGAAAGGAAATAAGGAGGTACAATTAAGGAAATGAGAAGTATCTGTAGTTTCCATGTACAATTCCATCCGTATCAGTTTCCGGCCACAGCAATGCTGTTATTTTTGATTGGTGGAAAGTTTCACAACCAAGCATTGACACTGTGGCTTAAAAACCTGTAACACTGCTGCACTTGATACTCTCAGCAGCACCATACACTCTATCATGCCAATACCATGTCAGTGTGTTTATTGTGCTGAGAATAGTCCAAACTACACAGCAACAGATTGGCTATGGTCAATAAATTTTTAGCTGGTGTATATTCACAGATACTCTGATTAAACTGTTCTCTGCCATGTCCAATACATAAAAGAATGTAGTAAAATCAGTTCCGTGCCTTTATGGATAAGAGAAAAGTTCATCTATGCATCTCTGAAGGTTTTCTAGCCTATCAGGATGCATCTTGATCTTCTTTTTGATGTAGGATGCTGTCTTTTCCTGAGCTTGCTGGTAAGACCCTATGCTGGAATGCAAGATGCCAAGCAGCTCCTGGTTGGCTTCTGCTGACATGCCCAAGAGAAAACGTAGGAAGAGGTCATAGTTGCCATTTTGGGCTTGTAATGCTTTGTCTACAGCACTCTTATGCAAATCCACAAGATCCACTTTTGAGCCTGAGAACACTTTAAAATTTTGACCTTCCAGAATGTTCTTCTTGTGGTTCTTGAAAGAAAGGAAGACGTAAAGAGCCGCCAAGTACTCCTGCATCGTTGGATGAATGAAGCAGTCCACTTTCTCATGATACATCATAAATTTCTCACGGTTGAACTGTGTGCAGAGGCCTGCGGTGATCACGGCATCTTCAGCTTCCAGACCGTACTCTGTCCAGTGCTCTTTCTCGATCCTGAACACCTCATTCTCAAGTAGCTGGAAAGCCATCTTCCCAAGCTTCATGAAGAACTCTGGGTCTTGTGACAGCAGCTTCTCTCCTCGTATCTTTATATGCAGGTGCAGCAGGTAAGTGTAGAAAAGGGTAAGACCTTTGGGAAATTCCCCACGTTGGAGAGCCCTCTCAAGCAATATGCGCACCACCCAGCAGAACTGTGGCATGTGGCACATAATATAGAGTGTCTTGTTGGACTTGATGTGAGCAATGACTCTTTCTGCATTCTCCTTCTCAGGGATTGTCTTCCTGAAGTAGGCTTCTCTCTGTTCATTTGAAAACCCACGAACCTCTAATAACTGGTGGATGAATTCTGCATGGATGATGTTGACTGTTACGGGTCGAGTGGTCACCCACACATAAGCAGAGTACAACAGGTTTCCCCTGATCAGGTTGGCGATTAAAATGTCAATTTTTGTTGGCTCTTTGTGGTCACACCAGTATGCAATGTTGCGAAAGTTAATGGGCGTAGTGAACTCGTCCAAGCCATCACAGATGAACATCACCTGGCAGCCTTCAAAATCAAGGTTATCTACTTCTTTCATCTCTGGATAGAATCTGCAGATTAAATCCATGAAGCCTATTGTTTCCTCTGTCACCCGGTTCAACTCCCTGAATGGCAGAGGAAGCAGAAAAAAGATGTCTTGGTGTGATCTGCCTTCCGCCCAGTCTAAGATAAACTTCTGAACTAGAAACGATTTGCCAATTCCTGGACTTCCTTTAGTTATCACCGTCCTTATGTGCCTCCTCACAACAACCTCAGGATCAAATATGTCTGTGAAGGATAGTGGATTTGTCTTGCTGCGGCTATCCTCTTGCAGCTCCTGTATCTGCCTAAACTCATGCTCGCTGTTCACTGCAGCTTTGCCACCATCTGTAATATAAAGGTCTGTGTACACGTTCTCTAAAGGTTGTCCTTGCTGGGTCAGGCCTTCATAAACATGCTTATACATCCTTCTCAGTGTATTTTTCAACTCATAACGGACTTCATCTGTAAGAGAGAATGAAAAAGCAACATCAGGCTTGTTTTTACATTTTGATAAAAACAAGGACAGAGGAGGATAGCATAGGAGCTTCAAACCATTAGTGAAGCTTCAACACTGGTACGTAACTGGTATCAGCATTATACTTCAAAACTTTACCTTTAAGTCAAACATTTTTGCAATATTTAGATATGTTCTCCTCACAATATAGCAGCATTAATAAAATGTATGCTCTGAGGAGAAACTTTGGTTTCTGCCTCCCACCAGGCTGTGTAAATAGATTTTAAAAAATAATAATAATAATGATGTGGCCCACTAAAATCTGTCATTTTGCCTGTTTTGTACTAGCAATCAGGTGTTCTAGCCTGGGCAGTGCATGTCTTTTGTGGGTGTGGCTTTCACTAAAACACTGACTGGAGCACATTTGGATTTTGTATATCAGAATATATAACTTCAAGTAATATTTTACTATACTTCTTTTTAATAAATAACACGGAGCTAGTCATTTTCACTTGAAATCCCACCTCCAACATTTGCATTATTATTGTAAATATTGAAAATTATCATTATTATTTGCATTACTGTGAATGCTATAGTTAATGTAGTTATAAAACAAGCAAGGAGATATAGTGACCCTGATAGCATTCTAATTTGGAGCTTACTCAAAGTCCTCCACCTGTTTTGATGGCTCTCCTGACTGAGTTAATCATGATTATTTCAGTAGTGTTTGATGCTTACTTCTCTTGCACAGTCCCTGCAGTTGCTCAGCAATTTTTTTTAAGTTCATGTTATACAGGAGCACCAGTGTGATCTTCAGAGACACCTCTATGTCACAGAGCTCCAACATTTTATCCACCAAATCTATAATGTCCAAGCTGTCAAGCTGATCTCGAAAGCACTCTGGGTAACGTTCCCACAGGATTCTCTTAAAGCGTCTGAAATTCTCCTTTGAAAGTTGCTGCAGGCTGCTCTGGAGGACCTGAAAATGGATAAGAGTTTATTTGGCAAACGGTAAAAAAAACCTGGAGATGAGATCAGTGTAGATCATTTCAGTGTATTATGGTAAATTAATGAAGTAAAGGTGATGCATATTGTAATGGAAATGTGAGATGCACTTATACAATTTTAATGTGTCTGACATGAATGTTTTTTATATTTTCATAGTATCAAATAGTATTTGTAAATAGTCCTGTTATAGCACTATTTCTTTTCTTATAACAAAGTAATAACACTTATAATTTTAATCCATCCATCTTCTATATTGCTTATGCTTATCACGGGGAACCTGCAGCCTATCCCAGGAAGCATCAGGCACAAGGCGGGGTACACCCTGGACAGGGTGCCAATCCATCGCAGGGCACACTCACATACACATTCACACAATACGGACACTCTGGACATGCCAATCAGCCTACCATGCATGTCTTTGGACTGGGGGAGGAAACCGGAGTACCCGGAGGAGCACACACGGTGGGATTCGAACCACCAACCCTGGAGGTGTGAGGCGAATGTGCTAACCACTAAGCCACCGTGCGCCCTTATCATTTTAATTATATTATGAAATTCTAGATAATTAAGGGTTCAACAATGCAGTACAACAAGAAGAAACAATGAGCTAATAAAACTATAATGGCCATTTCTGTACATGGACTGCAGCAATCCTTGGAAAATGATGCTTTCCTGCCTTTCTCCGATTGTAACCATGTCCCAGAGTGTGAGCTGTGACTGAACAATGATTGCATTTTAGTGTGATACTACAACACACTGATGAAAGGGAAATGCAAGGCACCTAGTAATTACATTCACTTCTGAGACGTCAGCTCTGCTTTTCAGTGTATAGCATTTTCTGCATGTTACTAATTAAAAACAATGCCACTTGTGTTTTGCAATTCACCTTCTTTCACCTGCTGTGATTGCTTTTCTATCTTAAATGGAATTGCACAGTGAAATGCAACACAGTGGCATGTATTGTCTTTTAAAAGGTGGATCACATTAACTGGAGATTGACCGATAAACGGTTTTACCGATATTTTTCCTGATATTTAAGCATTTTTCCATAATTGGATATCGGTTTTGTAATATCTGATCCACCGATACATGCCGCCATCTTGTGGGCGTTTTGAGAATTTCACGCACGACCACGATTGCAGCACTGTATCTTAGGAGAGATGAGCGGTGTGCACGGGTAAAGTATACTTGCTTTGCTTTAATTAATCAGTTTATTTAACATAACAGACATTAATGCACAAATTACATGTGTTACATAAATGCCTGATATGTAGTTTAAGTAGCTTGGCACTAAGAAATAGTGACGCACAGAGTCACGTCATCTGTTTAGCTCATCAAAGCTTTTATTTTTAAAATAGACACTTTAGTAAAGGTGCACTTTATTTTTTTGCACTCTTTCAGACCCCATTTACTTATTGGTGTATAAATAAGAGTTATAAATAAGGAGGAAGTGAAAGTGACAAAATTGTTATAAATAAAATGGTTTGTTCACTGCAATGGTGTTATTGTGTCAAAAACAGAAGTAAAACAATAAGTAAATATTGGTCATGCATATTGGTTATCAGGCACATAAACATGCAAATAATCAGTATCGGTTATATAAAAAAAAAAATATCAATATTGGTCGATCTCTAACATTAACCTCTGGCACAAATTGAGCATTTAGTTCTTAAAAAGCAATGCTGATTAGTGAAAAACAAAGAGATCAGGTGATGTAAGAGAAATCCAATCAAGGTTTTGCTTTTCAGTGTGGTACATTTTCTTCATGTCTAATGAAAAGCAATAGCACTTGTGTACATGGTTTTCACCAGTACGACTGTTTTTTTTTGACATGGCATCTGCATAGTTTTGTGATCCATGCGTCGTAAATTTGGTAGCATTTAGTTATCACAGACCTCTACAATGTGTTTATTACAGAAGGTCATATTGCCATTACAATAAAAACATAACTCATCATATAACAGGAAAGTTCACACCCATCTGATGAGATGAGCTGTGATGAGATGTCTCTCACCTTAAAGGCGAAATCAACAGTCAGGGCAGGGTGCCGTTTCTCATTAGGATCAATTAATAGCTCTGGCTTAGGAGGAGGAGCACCACTTGGTTTTTCTTGTGTCCTGAATTTGAAAGGAAAAAAAAAAACATTTGTTTTATCCTGGAGAATAACAGCCAAATTAAATGTACAAAACCAAACAGCTGCCCTCACATTTCTTCTTGTTTGGGTTCTTCTTCTGGCTTCTCATCACAGGAAGAAGAGCCACAGCTTGATGCTGAAGAGTCTTGTCTGTGCAGCACAATCTTACACTGATTATCAGCCACTGCTCCTGACCAATCATCACTGTGCATCGATCCATAACTGGGAGCAGGTGATGCGGCTCGCTCCACGTCATATCTGTGAGAAAAAAGGAAACAAACGCATGATACCATCATCAGAACATCAGATGATCTTTAGTATTTAATTACAAATATTATTATAAGTAGAGTTTTATACAAGTACTATAACCACTCTTTAGAGTAAAATAATATTTCTGTTTATATAATCTGAGCAAAAACCATTTTAGGAACAAAATTGTATTGCACCTACTTAGTTAATCATTTACACGGTGTATAAACTTGTACATCTGTCAATGTTAAATCACATGTAGGATAGACAGGTACAGCTCTCCAGCTCACATCAGAACCGTGACGTCACGTGCATACCCTCTATAGGTGTATGACGTCACCTGGAGAGTATTTGAGCTTGAGTAAGTTTTTTTTTTTCTCCCCTGAAACGAGTAGGAAACACTGTAATGATGTACCTCTCTGTGACTGATTCCCACTCCATGTTCTGGAGCGCTAGCGCTCTGTGGATTTCGACAGCTTCCTCATCTTCTTCAGCCTCACTGCCGTATGCTGAAGCTCCGTAGCCGAAAGGCACGCTGTTATCCGACGACATCGCGTCTTCGTCCTCCATTTTGCAACACTGTGTCTGAACTGTGTTGTACCTTAGCGGAGCAAATTCAGACTCGTTAAAATAACGTGTGGACAGAAAAGAACAGAAAGTAACATGGTGTCGCATCGCATTTCTCCTGTCACACACGACGCTGATATTTTCACTTCCGTGTCACAACAAACACCGGGAACACCACAGAGGAAACATTCTGTCCGGGTTACACTGCTCCATTTACTGCATAAATATGTTCATACAGTGAACTGGAGGGTTTACTATTTTTACGCTTCTCAGAAATACTCACGCCTGGGAGCTGTCAATCTTCTAAACTAGTTCTGACTTTAGATTTCCTCTCAAGCTGATTTTAGTCCTCTATAAACCTGGTTCTTGTGAATATTCTAGCTCAATAATAACTGCACAAGATTAAAATAATAGAATCCAAAATATAAACAATGATTAACAATGAGCTACTCTACCTGAGTCGAGAACTTTCGGTTGTAGACAGCAGGGTTGCCAGATTTGTATGAAATCAGCTTAAAACCTGACCAAACTGTATTTGGCATGGCTGGGAAAGGGCATAGATATCATTTCAGATGTGTGGGACAGAATGTCAAGTGTAATCTTATTTTCTTACCTTTGTCTAATTGATGGGTTTTTATCTCTTCTTGCTCTTAATTGGCTTAATATGCAATTTATGATTCTGTACTTGCATGTCATAATGTATATTGCACTGTATTATTTAAATATTGCAAATTGTGTTTAGTGTACATTGTATTGCATAAACACAGCACACAGTATATAATATATACTTGTATATTCACACACTAATTTATTCTATTCATACAGTTCAGAAAGAAATGACACTCAAACCACACTGTTGCAAAGAGACTGTAATTGAACTAAACTAACAAACACGTCACTGTAAGGAGACCTTATATCAGTAAAATAACATGTTGTATCAACAGTAAAAGAAACCATTATGTAACATGCAATGCTGCCTGATCCAGAGATATATAATCCATGCAAATCCGAATTCAACATTAACAATTCACCATTCACTCATCTTATTCTAATGTGAAGGACTCAGATAACACATCTGTAATAAAAAATAAAAGATGTTACAAAATAGTTTGAAAATAAGTGCACATTTGTGTGAGACTGCGGGTCAGCTAATATTAGCATCAAATCTTGCTAATTATTCATCAATGGAAATAGGCAGTGTTTAAAAAGAAATATGTAGCAAATTATTCATCATTGTGCAAAACGAATACCACATGCCAAAAGAACATACACTGCTCGACTTAGTAAAACATGAGTGAATGGTTTTTTGCCACTTTGAGCTCATCGTGACCTCTGAGCACTCAGCGAGGGTTTGAGCATGGGCGTGACACGTGACGTGAGTGAACAATTGTCATGGCAATGTCAGGTGTTGTAAAGACTTATAGACATGTACACGTATAGAAATCAAAGATACACAAATTCGCCATGCCAGTGAAAAAGTGCAGGGTACAAATTTATGTTTTATAAAAAATGCTCAAGACATGTCCCCCGAGGATTCTGTGCCCCTGTGGCTGTGGCTTTTATAGTCTCTCTCTAACACCAATACGGATCAACTATCTTGATGACATCATTCCGCACTTTAGTATCTTAACAGATTTTGTGTCCAATCAAATGCTCTCTAGAATCTGAAGTGTCCCCGCCCCCAACATGATAAAAATCCATGGTACTAACCATCAAGTACGGCTTATCCCGGGCTGTGAGTTAAGCTAAACACTGTTGGCTATTTTAAAAGGGGGAGGAGCCACTGAACGTGTCCCAGACTGACTTCCTGTTTCAATGGAAATTATGTCAGCACATTGTATAACACTGCGCGTTTCAAGGAACTTCATGGGGACCTTAAGTGAAAGTAGAGATTAAGTTTTATGATTTAGATTAGAAAGATTATAACAGGTTTTGTTTTCTAAATATTTGATTGGATGCATTAAACTGAAATGTAAATAAAATGTAGAACCCATTTGACTCATTCATAGCATACAGCTATCAGCTGGACCTGCAAGATCTTGTGTACTTTGAATGTTTAGAGTAAAAATTTGTAATTAATTAAATTAGTAAGAGTACATGTAATCAATTTCAATAACACTCAAGTAAAGTATAAATATGCCAAAACTTAAACAAAAAAAAAAATGAATATAGAAGCAAGGTTGTAGGTTTAATTTTGACATTGGTGGGAACATAAAAAGCCGTCCACAGATCCACCCCCATTAGCAACTGAGAAAATATTTTAAGTGATTTACACTTTGACTTGATGAAAAGTAGCTCCTAATGTCCACTCGTGTGTGTGTGTGTGTGTGTGTGTGTGTGTGTGTGTGTGTGTGTGTGTGTGTGTTTGGCATTTAGGCTAATTTGGTGATATGCTGAGTCAGGATGGCAGAGAGAAACAGAAAGGTGGACATTAGGAGCTACTTTCCAAGTCAAAGTATACCCACAAACAAACTAAAGTCTAGTTATATAAAGTTAAATAAAGTTTAAATACATAAAGAAAACACAAGACACAGACAGCAGTGGTTATATATAAATATATTTTAATTGTTTGATTTAATTTATTGCTAGGGACAATTCAGTAGTCGCTGGATATTGTTGGGACATGTCCCTAGCGTCCCTACTAAATTAGACACCCCTGTGGTATCTAACGGTTCTTAATTTCAACCCCTACAAAAGAAGCCTTCAGAGGGCGCATGATCATTTCAGAAAGGACTGCGGCCTTGCATTAATACACTGCTCCTCTGAGTGGAGTCCTTTTGAACCTGGCAACACTAGAGGACGGGTCTTCTTTTTCTTCTTCTTCTTTTTATGGAAGTTTTACTCCTTAGGAGCATCACCGCCCCCTCCTGTACACACTTATATTATGCATAGATGAAAAACGATTGAGACTTGCAGTATTAATGTTGCACAGATTATCTAAAGTTAACAAATGTTGACAAGCAATACAGTACTCTTGCTTTCAAGCCTTTATTTAAACACGCTAATACGACGTTGGTGTTTTATTACATAGACATGCAAGATACTGTAAATAGTG
Source organism: Ictalurus furcatus (assembly GCF_023375685.1). Taxonomy (NCBI): domain Eukaryota; kingdom Metazoa; phylum Chordata; class Actinopteri; order Siluriformes; family Ictaluridae; genus Ictalurus; species Ictalurus furcatus. The sequence continues at coordinate 15,600,606 of NC_071272.1, forward strand.
AATGCTATTACAACCCCAATTACAATAAAGATGTCTTGATATTTTCCTTTAGAATTTGCCGGTATAATTCAGAATTCATTGTTCCATCAATGATGGCAAGCCGTCCTGGCCCAGATGCAGCAAAACAGGCCCAAACCATGACACTACCATTAACATGTTTCACACATGGGATAAGATTCTTATGCTGGAATGCAGTGTTTTCCTTTCTCCAAACATCCATCCACAATATATTTTTCCAGTAGCTTTCTGGCTTGTCCATGTGATCTTTAGCAAATGCAGACAGGCAGCAATGCTCTTTTTGGAGAGCAGTTACTTTCTCTTTGCAGCCCTGCCATGCACACCATTGTTGTTCAGTGTTCTCCTGATGCTGGACTCATGAACATTAACATCAGCCAACATGAGAGTGGCCTTTAGTTGCTTATAAGTTACCCTGGGTCCCTTTGTGACCACGTGGACTATTACACTCTTGCACTTGGAGTGATCTTTGTTGGTCGGCCACTCCTGGGGAGGGTAACAGTGGTCCTGAATTTCCTCCAATTTGCACACAATCTGTCTGACTGTGGATTGGTGGAGCCCAAAATCTTTAGAAATGGTTTTGTAAGCTTTTCCATCCCTGTGAGCATCAACAAATCTTTTTTCTGAGGTCCTCAGAAATCTCCTTTATTCATACCATGATACACTTCTACTGACATGTGTTGTGAAGATCAGACTCGATGGAACCCTGTTCTTTAAATAAAACAGGGCACTCACTCACACCTGATTGTCATCCCATTGATTGAAAACAGCTGACTGTAATTTCACCTTCACAGTAACTGCTAATCCTAGAGGTTCACATATTTTTGCCACTCACAGATATGTAATACTGGGTCATTTTTCTCAATAAACACATTGCCAAGTACAATATTTTTGTCTCATTTATTTAATTAGGTTCTTTTTGTCTGCATTTAGGACGTATGTGAATGTCTGATGATGTTTTAAGTCAAATATATGCAGATATAGAAAATTCTCATGGGTTCACAAACTTTCAAGCACCACTGTATGCAAAAATGTTTTAATTCTGCTGCCATGCAAATGTTGGAGGAAGGGGCCCCCAAACTTTGGGAAATTGTTTACAGGACTTTGTTTCATTAAAACACGTTTTTTTTTTTTCCAAGATTTAAGACAAGCAAGTCATCTCTGAAAACATGAGGAGGCAGTAGCTTTCCAATCCCTCAATATGATTCTCTTAGCCACAACCATGCTCATCATTAGTGCCAACTGCAAATAATAAGGCAGAGAGGTAACTGTGTTAGAACACCCAAAGATGGCCAATTCCATTTCTGGTGGGGTATCCTGATCATATCCCACAGAAACAGCTTCAGTTTTATATGATAATGTTATAGTACATTCCAAACGACTATTACTTTTTACAATTATCAAAAGGACACTTCAGAGTTCTCACTGTGAAAGGTGGAGTCTTCGGAAGTAGTAGGGATTATCGTGATCGCTTAAGAACTGTGAGTCTGAATCACTCCCTTCATGCGCACACACACACACACACACACACACACACACACCCACCACAGATGGTGAAAAAGCCAGGGGTGAATAGTGAAAGACTGATTAAGGGCACAAGTCTTAAACATTTCCCCCCCCCATCAATCCCTTTCTCCTCAAAAGCCTCTCTTCAATACTTCAATGCTCCGGGACTAGAAAAGATCAAAACATCTGTTAGCAACACACACACACACACACACACACACACACACACCCTCTAAACCCCTCTCATAAGCAGTGGATATTCTGTATATCTCACTCCCCAAACATAATTCAACTGGTTACATTGAAAACTGAACTGAACTGATTGTGAGATTTCCCGCAGGGGAATGTGCATTAACGAACGAGGCGTGTTGGTGCTTTTAATTCTTTGTTGTCGAGAATCTTCCCAAATTCTTCCCAGCATATGCATGAACCAGCATGATGTGACAGCTGTGCAGCACCAACAAAAAAGTAGCAAACAAAATAAAGCACAGCAACCAGACTGTCTAGGATTAAGCATACAAAGCCAACAATAGTTACTGTAAGAAATAAAAACTCAACGAAGTCTCCCTACATAAGAAAATATGTTAATATTGAGATGTTTCTTTTGATGTTTTCTTACTTATACAATAGATACTTAAAAGTAGTCTAGGCAAATGTTATTGTACTATCATTGCAAAATAATATATCTTAGTTTATTATTTTTTTTATATTCATGTATTTTACAAACTTATCTTTTATTATACAAACTTATCTTAATTTTATTTAGATTTCCAGCTTTCCAGTCCTGCCTCCTGCTGTCTCACATATCAACAGGCCACCATTATATAATTGTTGTTTTGGTTACATCATGGAGGGTGATATCTTGCTGTGTTTTCTCACTTTTGAGTAAAGCATTTGTCTGTAAATACCATCTCGAGCAGTCCTTTATAAGTGTGCAAAACATCCTGCCTATAGATGTACAATGTGCAATCAGTTTTGAACGGTAGCACACTTGTTTCAAACCCATGGATTTATCATAACTGATCTCAAGTAGCTCACTAAATACACAAACTGTATTGGAGCTTTCACTAGTCTTATTATCATATTTTAATGATCATAACATGCTATATTTTTGTACCAGATTTTCCTAAAAAAAAAAATTATAATGAATAAATAAAAACTGGCCTCCACTATGTCAACATTTTAGACAGGTTGTCTTTATCTAAGATGAAAAACCTTTTATTATCTTCACTATCTGAAGTAAAAAAACAAACAAACATATATATACTGTATATTATATATAAAGTCTGTGTTCCTTCTAAAACAGTGATATAACTGATGTTTATTCTGAGTGATGGATGCTCCATATTTATCCATATTTCCACATTTATCATTTACAAAACCTCTTAAAATAACACTTCAGCAAAAACAT